>NC_079215.1:11631813-11744760 GCF_029633865.1 Lampris incognitus | reverse complement strand
CCACCTAAAGCAAGTGGGCTAAGAAACTGAACTAAGTGACCTGTCTGTCTGTCGGTCTGTCTGTCTGTCTGTCTGTCTGTCTGTCGGTCTGTCTGTCTGTCTGTCTGTGTGTGTTGATCCTCCGAGCTCCTCTGCTGTCACCGCCACCCCGTTGATCCGCCGAAACAACTTTGGCCTGCTCAGGGTCTGACTGACCTACTGATTTGAAGAAATTCAACAAATATTTATTTATTTATTCATTATTTACCCCCCTCAATTTTTCTTCCCTACTGTGTCCGGCCTATTACCCCACTCTTCCGAGTGGTCCCCGATCTCTGCTGCACCCCCTCTGCCCACCCGGGGAGGGTTGCAGACTACCACACGCTTCCTCCGATACATGCCGAGTCACCAGCCGCTGCTTTTCACCTGACACTGAGGAGTTTTGCCAGGGGGACGTAGCACATGGGAGGATCACGCTATTCCCCGCAGTTCCCCCTCCCCCCTGAACAGGCGCCCCGACCGACCAGAGGAGGCGCTAGTGCAGCGACCAGGACACACACCCATGTCTGGCTTCCCACCCGCAGACACGTCCAGTTGTGTCTGTAGGGACGCCCGACCAAGCCGGAGGTAACACGGAGTTTCGACCGGCGATCCCCGTGTTGGTAGGACACGGAATAGACCGCCACGCCGCCCGGACGCCTGAAATTCAACAAATGTGATTGTCGTTTGACATTTTACCGGTTTCCTTCTTGTTTCTGAGGGCATCCTAATTCAAATCACAGTAACGTTAGCTCACATAATGTGCACAAAGCTCGCACGCTTCAGCGTGACCCGATGTTGTCTCGCTCTCTTTCTTAAAATCACATTTTAAATGTATCCAAAATAGCCAAACAAATACCATTAAATATTACACAAAATTTACTTACAGATTTTGATAGTGACAAAGGGTGTGCCAGATCCAATCAAATAGATTGCCGGTCCCAATCTGAGACCAGCAATCTACCTATCGAGATGTGCTACTTAGTGGTTCTGTGCATGGTTAGATGAGGTTAGGGTTATTGTGGGGCGGGGTGGGCCGGGGCATGTGGTTGCGTGCCAGCCGTGTTTTCTGAGAAGATTTCAAGTAGGCTACTTCTGAAAACGGGTAAGTGAAGTGGCAAATAAGATGAGATATATTGTTATTGATCCGGAAGGGGAAATCCCTCTTCTGCATATAATCCATCCCAACATACATGGGAAGCAGCGGGCAGCCGTGTAGCTAGGAGCAGTGGGCCACCGCCATGCAGCGCCCAGGGACCAGCTCTGGCTCTTTTCGCCATGCCTCGGTCAGGGGCACAGACAGGAGTATTAACCCTAACTCGCATGTCACTGATGGTGGGAGGAAACTGGAGCATCTGGAGGAAACCCACGCAGGCACAGGGAGAACATGCTAACTTCACATGGAATGGGTCTAGGATGGCCTGGGGCTCAAACCCAGGACCTTCTTGTTGTGAGGCAACAGGGCTAACCACTGGGCCACCATGCTGCCCAAATGGTTTAACTGGTACTGGATTAATGAACTATATCATTTCAACTACAGGATCGTGGCTACACATCGGTTTCATTGATTTAGTATTTTAATATGCAATGAAAAAAAAACCCACACGGTTGCATTACAGCGTCACATTGCCTCACAATGAGGTATGCATTTTAATAATCTTTAAACAGATTGTACTTGTTTTTACAGTTTTATGTAGTTTTTTTTACCTATTGGAGGTCAGTGTACCTCTGTGTAGAGAAAAAAAAAACATAGACCAGCCGCATAAAAATAGATTGGCAGCACGATGCCCGCGTGGGTGTATGTGGCTTCCATAGCCATTCTAGAAGCTTCAGTTCAGTCCACTACAAGAGAGACTCGATGCTGTCTGCAATTAAGTGGAAGAAAAATATGTGCATATATCAGTATCGGTATCGCTAATCTGCCAGAATGAGTTGCAAAATATCGGCATATCTGCAAAAGTCCAATCTTGTACATCCCTAGCACAGACGTATTTTGTTCCTAGCTCCTGCCCCGTGTAGCACTGTAGTATAGCTCCTGCCCCGTGTAGCACTGTAGTATAGCTCCTGCCCTGTGTAGCACTGTAGTATAGCTCCTGCTCCGTGTAGCACTGTAGTATAGCTCCTGCCCTGTGTAGCACTGTAGTATAGCTCCTGCCCTGTGTAGCACTGTAGTATAGCTCCTGCCCTGTGTAGCACTGTAGTATAGCTCCTGCCCCGTGTAGCACTGTAGTATAGCTCCTGCCCCGTGCAACACTGTAGTATAGCTCCTGCCCCGTGCAACACTGTAGTATAGCAACACTGTAGTATAGCTCCTGCCCGGTGTAGCACTGTAGTATAGCTCCTGCCCTGGGTAGCACTGTAGTATAGCTCCTGCCCGGTGTAGCACTGTAGTATAGCTCCTGCCCCGTGCAACACTGTAGTATAGCTCCTGCCCCGTGTAGCACTGTAGTATAGCTCCTGCCCCGTGCAACACTGTAGTATAGCTCCTGCCCTGTGTAGCACTGTAGTATAGCTCCTGCCCTGTGTAACACTGTAGTATAGCTCCTGCCCTGTGTAGCACTGTAGTATAGGTCCTGCTCCGTGTAGCACTGTAGTATAGCTCCTGCCCTGTGTAGCACTATAGTATAGCTCCTGCCCTGTGTAGCACTATAGTATAGCTCCTACCCTGTGTAGCACTGTAGTATAGCTCCTGCCCCGTGCAACACTGTAGTATAGCTCCTGCCCTGTGTAGCACTATAGTATAGCTCCTGCCCTGTGTAGCACTGTAGTATAGCTCCTGCCCTGTATAGCACTATAGTATAGCTCCTACCCCGTGCAACACTGTAGTATAGCTCCTGCCCTGTGTAGCACTATAGTATAGCTCCTGCCCTGTGTAGCACTGTAGTATAGCTCCTGCCCTGTGTAGCACTGTAGTATAGCTCCTGCCCTGTATAGCACTATAGTATAGCTCCTACCCCGTGCAACACTGTAGTATAGCTCCTGCCCTGTGTAGCACTATAGTATAGCTCCTGCCCTGTGTAGCACTGTAGTATATCTCCTGCCCCGTGAAACACTGTAGTATAGCTCCTGCCCTGTGTAGCACTGTAGTATAGGTCCTGCTCCGTGTAGCACTGTAGGATATGGCTGCCAGGTGAAATAGCAGGACTGGATTGGGATACCGTTCAAAAGTATAAACTGCATTTTTGCCCCTGCGTGTGGGAAAATGCAGAGTTATAGATTCTTTCACTTGTTCCAAAGGCTGGAATACACCACTACCTGCAAACATATACAGGACCATACAGATATACACCCAACACCGTGACTAAACCATCACAGAACCACCAAAACTTAGTGCCTACATTATTAAACCATGGAGTTGATGACCTTGTGTGCCCTTCCTCATAAACAAGAGCATTACTTAAATTGTATCATTAATAAGACATTGACAAAATCTCCATATGATATAATCTCATTATAATCAATAATGCTGTATAGCAACAGGCATGGGCGCAAGTCCATGAATACTGGGATGGCATCCAGCGCTTTACCTGTGCCCCCGTCCGTAGGGTTAGTGGTTGTCTCAGGAAGGGTATCCGGCATAACATTTTGCCAAATCATTATGTGGATTGACAAGACAATAGCAGATCAGTCGAGACTGACTCCATATGGGATTGGCTGAGGCCCGGGTTAACAATGGCCGCCATTGGTGCTGTGCCCTCACAGAGTACCAATGAAAACTGTACAATCCGCTGTGGCGACCCCTGAAAAAGAGGGAACAAGCTGAAAGAAGAAGAAGATAATCAATCTCCAAAAATACTTCTCGAAAAGATATCAGTAGAGTCTATGACAGTGTCTTCAACAACCGCTCTAGTATCTACAGGGTTGGCTGGCATGTTGAAAGTGTTGATAATATTTGACATTACAGTTTACCATCATTGATGGCACAGGCCATAATTTAATGACCAGTTCTTCAAGTCTGTTGTTAATAAGTTGCCTATTTGGTTTTTTGTTTTTTTTTGGGGGGGGGGGGTCTCCGGATTGCTCCACCCCCTCTACCAATCCAGGGAGGGCTGCAGACTACTACATGCCTCCTCCGATACATGTGGAGTCGCCAGCCGCTTCTTTTCACCTGAAAGTGGGGAGTTTCGCCAGAGGGACGTAGCGCGTGGAAGGGTCACGCAGTTCCCCTCAGTTCCCCCTCCCCCTTGAACAGGCGCCCCGACCGACCAGAGGAGACGCTAGTGCAGCGACCAGGACACATACCCACATCCAGCTTCCCACCCGCAGACACGGCCAACTGTGTCTGTAGGGACGCCCAACCAAGCCGGAGGCAACATGAGGATTCGAACCGGAGATCCTCGTGTTGATAGGCAATGGAATAGATCACTACGCCACCTGATGCCTATATAGTTTATTATTGTTTATTGTTTGAACACAAAAACATAATAAATCAAACATGCCTATGATTAAAAAGCCACCAGATCTTTCTCTCCTGTCTCCTGCGACTGATTGTCAGCTTTTTAATGAGTTAAATAAAATTTTCTTGTTTGAAATTTTATGAGACATAATCAGCATACACATGTGCACAAGCCTGTGCAGGCACAAACCGCACATAACCGACTCGGTATTAGAGATTTCTCTAGAACATACACCTCTGTGACTTATAACAGCAATTATGTCCAGCACAACATGTATCTGTATGGAGAAAAAGGATGAAAGAGAGAAATATAACTGTCACTGCCGAGGGAACTGTAAGATGGTGATGGCAGGTACATAAGGAACTGTCCCAGTAGAAAGGTGGCGATGGAGACACAGGAATTGGCCCTTAGGAGCTGTAAAATTGTTTTTTATTTCTTTATTTTTTACTTTGCAGTGTACATAATGATCCGCGTATTTTATTTGGCAAAGATTTTATGCCGGATGCCCTTCCCAACGCAACCCTCCCCATTTATCCGGGCTTGGGACCGGCACTGAGAATGCACTGGCTTGTGCATCCTCAGTGGCTGGGTTCATATTCAGGGTGCTGAATATGGAGCGGCCAGGGATGAGGAAAAGAGGAAGGCCAAAGAGGAGGTTTATGGATGTGGTGAGGGAGGACATGCAGGTGGCTGGTGTGACAGAGGAGGATGCAGAGGACAGGAAGAAATGGAAACGGATGATCCGCTCTGGTGACCCCTAACAGGAGCAGCCTAAAGTAATAGTAGTAGTAGTAGTAGTAGTGTACATAACCTTGGTTTTAATATCCTCCCCATAACGAACCATTGTGTCCAAATCGAAGAATGGGAAATCCAACTGCTGCGGTTACAGGTTCGAGTTTTCTCCTTCCTCTGTTGGAAAAAAAAAACAGCAACAGCTTTCTTTCTGAGTCTTAAGTGCTACCCTGCTATGGTGCTCGAGCTGTCTTTGATCCATTTACCCATACCCCCTCTTGAGATTGCCGCTAACTCAGTGAGAAACTCACACTGAAGATAATCCTGTCTGCCTTGTGGATAAAAAAAATTGCCATCGGCGCTACAATTGCTTATTGACAGTACGTTGGAAACAACAAGCAGGCCATGCCACTTTTTTCTTGGACGCGGTCCCACAACTGCCATTGTACCCAAACAAGCCTCGTTTCTGTTAGCAGGCAAACAAGTGATTATGGCGCTAAGCTAAGCTAACGGGCGGGAGAAAGATGGGTCCCCAAGGAAGCGCCTGTCAGCACAGACAGCTTTGTGATTTCAACACCAATACACACAGTAGTTCTCTGGGTGCTCGATTGGTTTTTGTTTCCCCCCCCCCTTTCTGTGAGCCTTTGTGTGTTTCCGAGGGAGTATGTGAGAGGAAACAGGGGCCCTTCAAGACGCCACACCCATCATGCATCTGATGTCATTGTATTAACTTGAACGACACGTGTACTTGATAATAAGAAAGCTCTACTTAACTGAATGGGACCGATACATAGCCGAATTGCAGCGCACTAACCGTTTGCGAGCACTGACATGGCACCTACACAATAGACTGACGGGCAGAACACGTTTACTTCCTGTGTGACGTCCTAAGGGGTCCGGGGACCCCATAAAAGAATAATAATAAAACTAGTCCTGTTGAACTCATTATCGTACTTACAACAAGCTGAATTTCCCCTGTGGTACAGAAAAACATTGAAGAACAGAAGTCTTGTACGCCTTCAAACTTGTTAGCGCAGGCCCGTGAACATAAACGACAACCTGACACGTGACACTGTAAACATCTGAAGTAGGTAAGCCACTTATGCAACACATGAACACCCTGACTCCATTCTCTGTCTTAGAGGGTTAGCCTGTCAGGCGGTTTGTGACTACGCTGAGAGAGCAGTGTAGTACTACCCCCGGTGTCTCGGCAGACATTGGTGGGGTCTCTCCCAGGGGGCATGGGGGTGTCTCAGCAGACATTGGTGGGGTCTCTCCCAGGGGGCATGGGGGTGCCTCAGCAGACACCGGTGCGGTGTCTCCCACTGGGCCTGGGTTCGTCAACACAGGAGTGGGTTGCATGTGTGAGCGTTTGAGTTCATTACTCACTCCTGTAGTCACCACAGCCCCTGCATATCGCTCTTGTGCCGGGCCTTGTTCTGTCTCCCCTGTATGCCCCCCCTGCTGAGGTGTCTGGATGCAACGGAGTGTCGTGGTGCTGACGGATGTGGTCCTGGTACCTGTGGAACACTCAGCCATCCGTTAGTTCCACCACGAAAGAGATGGGACCACAGAATGACCCCTGGCAGCCAGCGTTGACCACTGCCAAAGTTTCTCACATACACACACTCCTTTCCCTCAAAATGTCTCTCTCTCTGGCACCCTCATCGTGCCTCTCCTTTTGTTTCCCCTGTTTCCTCTCCACCCTTGCTTTAACATCTGGATGCATCAAGTCCAGGTGCGACTTTGGCTTCCTGCCCATCAGCATTTCCGCAGGTGTGAGCCCTGTTGTCGTTTGAGGCGTTACGTGGTACTGAAACAGCCAACGTGAGAGCTTTGTTGCAATGGGCTCCCTTCCTGTCATACATTTAAGCCCTTCCTTAAACGTCTGCACGGCTTTCTCGGCCATACCGTTTGAGGCAGGATGGAAAGGTGCTGTGCAGACGTGGCGGATGCCGTTCCTTTCCATGAACTCCCTGAACAACTCACTGGTGAATGTTGCACCATTGTCACTCACCAGCGTGTCAGGAAGTCCAAAAGTTGCAAACACTTGACACGGCTTGTCAATCGTCACTGGCGCTGTGATGTTGCTCAACCGGTGTACCTCTAGCCACTTAGAATGTGCGTCTACAATGACTAGAAACATCTGCCCCATAAAAGGACCTGCAAAGTCCACATGTAGTCTGGACCACGGGCGGTCAGGCCACTCCCATGGATGGAGTGGGGTGGGCGGTGCCATTTTTTTGTTTATCTGACACTGGGAACAGGATTTCACCTTGTTTTCTAGATCCTGGTCCATGTTAGGCCACCATGTGTATGCCCTGGCTAAGCTTTTCATACGGGAGGCCCCTGGGTGGGCCTCATGGATCTCCTCCATTACTTGTGAACGCCCCTGAGGTGGTACCACCATTCTGGAGCCCCTGAGAACACGGCCGTCTTGGACACTCAGTTCATCTTTTCATTTAGCATAAGGCCTCAGTCTCTCATCCTCTACCACCGGGGGCCAACCCTGCATGAAGAATCTTTTCACCTGAGACAGGACCAGGTCCCTCTCTGTCTACTGTTTGATTTGTTTGGCATTCACGGGAGAAGTTGACAGTCTCTCCTGCAAGAAGTCTCTGGAGGTACCAGGGTCTGGGTGGGTGTGTCAGGCAAAGCGAGCCGACTCGTGGCATCTACGTTTGCGTTGTCCTCCCCTGCTCTGTAGTCTATAGTGTACTGGTAGGGTGACAATGTGAGGGTCCAGCACTGTACTCTCGCTGATGCCACGGAAGGAATACACTTAATCTCACTAAAAAGGCTCATTAGCGGTTTGTGGTCAGTACATATGGTAAATGCCCGACCGTAGAGGTACTGATGAAAACGTTTAACAGCAAACACAACAGCTAGACCCTCCTTGTCTAGCTGGCAGTAGCCCTTCTCAGCTCGTGTCAATGGCCGTGATGCGAATCCAATGGGTTTTTCTGATGCATCCTTCATCACATGGGAAAGAACTGCCCCGACGCCATATGGCGAGGCGTCACAGGACAGGATGATCTCTTTGTCTGGGTTGAAATGAACCAGCAGCCTCGCCGAATGCAGTATTGTTTTCACATTGGCGAAAGCTGTCTCCTGTGCAGGCCCTCACTCCCAACAAGAGCCCTTGCGGAGAAGTGAGTACAGGGGCACCAGCCGTGTTGAGAGGTCTGGGAGGAACTTACCATAGTAGTTCACCATGCCCAGAAATGACCTGAGCTCAGGCACGTTTTTGGGGCTTGGAGCTTCCTTGATGGCCCTGACCTTGTCCTCCACTGGACGCAAACCCTGGGCTGTGATGGTGTGGCCCAGGTATGTCACGCTTGGTGCTTGGAAAATACACTTGCTATGCTTCAAGCGGAGCCCTGCCTCTTGAGAGTCTCTTTGGCACCTGCTCCATGTTGCTGAGGTGCTCCTCCTTGGTCTCTCCAGTGACCAGGATATCATCCAGATAAACTGCTACATGGGGAATACCCTGCAACAGACTGTCCATTGTCCTTTGGAAAATGGCCGGGCTGGAGGCCACTCCAAACACTAGGCGGTTGTACCTAAACAACCCCTTGTGGGTGTTGATTGTGGTGAACTGTTTAGAGTTTTCGTCCAACACTAACTGTTGGTAGGCATGGCTCATGTCTAGTTTTGAAAATGACTTACTGCCAGCCAAGGTTGCAAACAGGTCCTCCTCAGTGATGATAGAGGCAGAGGCCCATGTGTCAACCTCCATCCTTATCTCTTTTCCATTGACTACCACTGTGGCCTAGATAGGCTCAGCATGTGGCTCACTCACCTTGAACATGTTGACAGAGCATTCCTCCTCCTGCTCCTGCTCTGTATCCAGGTAGTGTGCCGCTAACTGTGGCTTCCTAAAGGTAGCGTTACCCTGTCAAGTCTTTGTTTTACCCTTAGCACCCCTACACCTTTTAACTAAATGTCCTTTTAGATTGCAGTTGTGACACACTGCCTCCTTGAACTTGCAGTTGTTTGCATAATGTGCCCCTCCACACCTGAAACACTCCACTGCTCGAGACCCATCTGCCTCCCCCCTAACCCGGTGCACTTCCCCCGCCTGCGCACCAGCACACGCTCTCTGAATGTCTTTTGTGTTGTTATCAGCCATTTCCATTCATTGGGCCAATTCCAATGCTCTGTTGAAAGTTAACGTGGTCTCCCTTAGCAAACAACGCTGAATCCTGTCGTCATTAATGCCAACTACAAATCTGTCACGGAGCACGTCCTCTAACATACTCACAATGCTCAGAGAACTGACGTAACTCTGCCACAAACTGGGCTACGGACTGACCTGGCTTCCGGACCAGAAAGTTGAATTTAAACCTCTGGACGATCACTGAGGGCCTGGAATTGTGGTGATCCTGAACGAGCTTGACTACCTCATCAAATGAAAGGTCGCCCGGCTTCTGTGGTGTCGCCAGTTTCCTCATCAATTTGTGCGTCTTCGCACCACACACACTCAGTAGAACTGAGCGCTGCTTATCCTCATCGGTAACTCCGTCAGCAGAGGGAAAAGGTGTCCCAACCTTTCCACATATTCCGTCCAGTCCCTGTTCTCCTCCACAAACTCACTGATGGTCCCAAACGTGGCCACGGTGCCGTTTCCTCTGCCGGCGCTCTCACTCGAACTCAGGAACTCAACGTTAGCTCAATTAGCTGGCAAACAACGATCAGATGTAAGTTTTATTCGCCAAAACTTCCTATCTCCTGTTTTATCCTCGTCGCCAGAAATGTAGTAACTTGAACGACACGTGTACTTGGTAATAAGAAAGCTTTCCTTCACTGAATGGGACCGATACAAAGCCGAATTGCAGCGCACCAACTGTTTGTGAGCACTGACATGGCACCTACACAATAGACTGGCGGGCAGAACACGTTTACTGCCTGTGTGACGTCATAAAGGGACCCCATAAAAGAATAATAATAAAACTTATCCTGTTTAACTCAGTATCACACTCACAAGTCATTATCTGGAAATGACACGCATCGATGTTAAGGATTCGAAAAGCCTCAGTAATCCTCGCTGAAATGAATCCTCTCGATTTGTTTCGGTATAGAAATTTGTTTCCAGTATGAGATATACACATTTTTTGAAAAACAAAATAAAACAAAACAAAACAAAACAAAAAACCTGTGGAATGCATTTTTGAGCCTTCTTAAGATGTCATGCAAGAATGTGCAGAAGGAGATTAAACAGGTTTCGGGTATAAACTTTAACCTAGATCCAGCATATTTTAATATTGAGTACACTTCCTGATAATATGACCGATAGTGTCTTAAATTCTTTATTTAGAATTCTGCTTTTAATAGCAAAAAAAAAAAAAGTAAAAAGAAGATAAATTTGCTGGTTGAAGCTGCAGACCCCTCCCCTCCCCCCAGCATAACACAATGGAGAGACAGGGTAAAACATGTCTTCACCGTGGAGATACCCGCAGCAAGATTACAGTTGAAAACAGACAGGTTTGCTGAAAAATGGCCACCATTAATACAGACAATGCCAGAACTTTACTCACCTCTCTTTTTCCATTGTATTTATTTTTATTTTTATTTTTAGTCCTATTGCACTTGTTTCTTGCTTGTTCTTTTTCCTCAGGTGTAAGCATGTGCTATACATGTGTACGTACTATGTAAATTATTGTTAACGTATACGTATCTCCTTCAGGTTGTAAGTTCTTTGTGTTGTGTTGAATAAATGTGTTGAATAGAAAATCAGTTAAAAAAAAAAAAGCTGTCCTGGGCTTAGTTTAATGAAACAGGTTTTGAGAGAAGGCACCCACTTTGTAAACCCAACAGCATTCCTGGTCTCACTAGTTAGTGGTAGGAAGAAATTTAAGACGAAAACCTTGACTTTCTTCTGGTTAATTCAGCTGTGTGACTCGTATTGTGTGGATAACCCATTATCTCTGCACACGCGAGTGCAGTGAGATGTTTTTGTCTTTGACAGTCCCGGGAACCTGCAGATGTGCAGATGCCCTTGCATCATTTCTCCCACTCCGAGGCTGCATTAACAAGCCAGCCAGCTGCTGGTTTCCTTAGCTGCTCCTGCAGATTTTTCAATGTGTGCATTTGCGTGTGTGAATTGGTGCGCGCAAGAGGATCCTGGATTTCCTCTCTTCGCCCGGCTGCCCTGTTAACACAAAGTGAACAGTAATAAGAATTGTGTATTTATTATTATTATTATTATTATTATTATTATTATTATTATTATTTTAGCTAGAGTCAAATGGCTCTTTAAAAAAAAGCAAACAAAAAAAACCATGGCGGCTTACAATTTTTTTATTTTTTGGCTACAGGTAATTGTTCTTTAAGCTAGTTGGTTGCGTGATAGCAGCCAGTTGCGTGCTTTGTGTCTTCTTTTGGTGCCTGCCTGTTTATTCGCTCCTTCACCTCACAGCCTCTGTGCTGCAGAGTGTCTGCTATTTGGTTTGTTGCCATACAATATGATTTTCTAGCAATGGTAAGCTAAAATGAAAACCACCCTTTGGAAAAACAGTGGAGAAGTGGAGCTCCCCTGCGCCCACCTCCCCGACAACCCTATTCACCAGCCAGACTTCAATTTTTAATCAGTTTGTGTAATTGAATGCCTTATATAAGCTACTATGAGCAATTCTGAATTTGGACATCAAACCCTCATTGTGGGTCACATAAAAAAAAAAATTGTTTTGATGCATATCCAGAAACTCCCATAGTCAGGTTGGCCCCCTCTACATCTGACATGTAACTGGAACAGACACATGCACACCTCCCGGCTTTTCCTCCATGGCGCCTCAGCCATCTCATTCAGATTATCAAGTTTGGTATTGTGCGGTCTTGACGCTTCGGAAGCACACATGTTCTTTTCTAGTACGAGTACTTCTGTACAAGTTAAACTGCCGTCACAACCACTGCTGTTGATTGGCCCCTTATATCCACAATTACTCCCTTTCAGTTTGAACAGCAAAGGTAAGGAAGAGTTGACTGTTCATGTTTTTTGAGGTCCAGGTTTAGATGTGTATTGCAGCGGCACGGTGGTTAGCGCGGTCGCCTCACAGCAAGAAGGTCCTGGGTTCGAGCCCCGGGGTAGTCCAACCTTGGGGGTCGTCCCGGGTCGTCCTCTGTGTGGAGTTTGCAGGTTCTTCCCGTGTCTGCGTGGGTTTCCTCCGGGGGCTCCGGTTTCCTCCCACAGCCCAAAGACATGTAGGTCAGGTGAATGAGCCATACTACATTGCTCCTAGGTGTGAATGTATCAGCCCTGTGATGGCCTGGCGGCCTGCCCAGGGTGTCCCCCCGCCTGCCACCCAATGACTGCTGGGATAGGACTCCAGCATCCCATGACCCTGGGTAGGATAAGCAGCTTGGATAATGGATGGATGTGTATTGCCATGTGCATATTCAAAGTCCGTTCAGATGTGCATGATTGTACGGTTTGCGAATGTGATCCTGATTTTTCCAGTGCTAATTTGAATTCAGATATTTTTTTTTTCCTTGGCTTAAATAAAAAAAAATCTCTCACCTTGCAATACTGATCAAGGAAACGAGGCACAGAGAAGTAAAAAGATGTTAGTCCACCTAATATCCTATCGGCCAAAGGCAAATTTCCTGTCACAGATAAAGATACGGCTTTGAGAATGCCCAGGTTGATATGTTAGCTGTTACAGCTTACATTAACCATGTGCATGTGCAGCCGGCTATGCTGTCATAGCCATAAGGTGGTGCAGTCAGGTATATATATATGGTATATACACTACCGTTCAAAAGTTTGGGATCACCCAAACAATTTTGTGTTTTCCATGAAAAGTCACAATTATTCACCACCATATGTTGTGAAATGAATAGAAAATAGAGTCAAGACATTGACAAGGTTAGAAATAATGATTTGTATTTGAAATAAGATTTTTTTTACATTAAACTTTGCTTTCGTCAAAGAATCCTCCATTTGCAGCAATTACAGCATTGCAGACCTTTGGCATTCTAGCTGTTAATTTGTTGAGGTAATCTGGAGAAATTGCACCCCACGCTTCCAGAAGCAGCTCCCACAAGTTGGATTGGTTGGATGGGCACTTCTTGCGTACCATACGGTCAAGCTGCTCCCACAACAGCTCAATGGGGTTCAGATCTGGTGACTGCGCTGGCCACTCCATTACCGATAGAATACCAGCTGCCTGCTTCTGCTCTAAATAGTTCTTGCACAATTTGGAGGTGTGTTTAGGGTCGTTGTCCTGTTGTACGATGAAATTGGCTCCAATCAAGCGCTGTCCACTGGGTATGGCATGGCGTTGCAAAATGGAGTGATAGCCTTCCTTATTCAGAATCCCTTTTACCCTGTACAAATCTCCCACCTTACCAGCACCAAAGCAACCCCAGACCATCACATTACCTCCACCATGCTTAACAGATGGCGTCAGGCATTCTTCCAGCATCTTTTCATTTGTTCTGCGTCTCACAAACGTTCTTCTTTGTGATCCAAACACCTCAAACTTGGATTCATCCGTCCACAACACTTTTTTCCAGTCTTCCTCTGTCCAATGTCTGTGTTCTTTTGCCCATCTTAATCTTTTTCTTTTATTGGTCAGTCTCAGATATGGCTTTTTCTTTGCCACTCTGCCCTGAAGCCCAGAATCCCGCAGCCGCCTCTTCACTGTAGATGTTGACACTGGTGTTTTGCGGGTGCTAATTAATGAAGATGCCAGTTGGGGACCTGTGAGGCGTCTGTTTCTCAAACTAGAGACTCTAATGTACTTATCTTCTTGCTCAGTTGTGCAACGCGGCCTCCCACTTCTTTTTCTACTCTGGTTAGAGCCTGTTTGTGCTGTCCTCTGAAGGGAGTAGTACACACCGGTGTAGGAAATCTTCAATTTCTTAGCAATTTCTCGCATGGAATAGCCTTCATTTCTAAGAACAAGAATAGACTGTCGAGTTTCAGATGAAAGTTCTCTTTTTCTGGCCATTTTGAGCGTTTAATTGACCCCACAAATGTGATGCTCCAGAAACTCAATCTGCTCAAAGGAAGGTCAGTTTTGTAGCTTCTGTAACAAGCTAAACTGTTTTCAGATGTGTGAACATGATTGCACAAGGGTTTTCTAATCATCAATTAGCCTTCTGAGCCAATGAGCAAACACATTGTACCATTAGAATACTGGAGTGATAGTTGCTTGAAATGGGCCTCTATACACCTATGTAGATATTGCACCAAAAACCAGACATTTGCAGCTAGAATAGTCATTTACCACATTAGCAATGTATAGAGTGTATTTCTTTTAAGTTAAGACTAGTTTAAAGTTATCTTCATTGAACAGTACAGTGCTTTTCCTTCAAAAACATGGACATTTCAATGTGATCCCAAACTTTTGAACGGTAGTGTGTATATATATATATATATATATATATATATATATATATATATATATATATATATATATATATATATATATATATATATATGGTATAGTATATGGTTTCGCTCCCTCTCTCTCACTGTGGTGTAATGCAGTTTTTACGAGGGACTCATTGATACTCAGTGCTAAACTGCCCTTAATGTAGCTTCTATAGCCATTTCTCTTATTCACACACACACACACACACACACACACACAATGAACAGCTGTCTCGGGGTCTCACCCTCCCTGCAGGCTCGTCATGATGGATGTGAGCAGATTCCTTCCACGTGAACTTTACCAGCCTTGCCGAGGCAGGAAATAACATTCACGGGGCGAGAAAGTCTGACATACTCTTATATTTTGAATTACAATGCAGGCTTATCTTTTAAGACATATAACACCCATTAGCTAAGAGTAAGTGGGTGGTCCGCGCATCTGCCCACAGGATCTCTGCTCCCACCCCCCACCCCCGCCCCCAACAGGCTATTCATTTGAAGAGTAATCTACTGGACCCCTGGCTGAGTATTCATTCCTTAACCTTTTTTTACATAACGCAGTCTCGCTCCCCTGGTTGGGAAGGATAAGATGCAAGAAACAATTCTGTTAATTCTGTCAGCAGAGAGAAAAACTGTTCATGGGACAGTTTTGTGTTTTGTGGGAGACTTCACTTCCCAGCTTGCCTGTAGAAAGTGTAGACATGGAGACTTGGTTCTCAGGATGCTTTACTTTCCGGCCTTCAGGTCACTGGAACAGGTCTACAGCACACACAAACAACCAAATTTAAAAAATAAATAAATGTTCGAGTCCCCGTGTCACCTCCGGCTCGGTCGGGCGCCCCTGCAGACACAATTGGCCGTGTTCTAAGGGTGGGAAGCCGGATGTGGGTAGGTGTCCCGACCGCTGTACTAGCGCCTCCTCTGGTCGGTCGGGGTCGCCTGTTTGGGGGGGAGGGGTAACTGGGGGGGAATAGCGTGATCCTCCCACGCTCTACGCCCCCCCCCCCCGGTGAAACTCCTCACTGTCAGGTGAAAAGAAGCGGCTGGCGACTCCACATGTATGGGAGGAGGCATGTGGTGGTCCGCAGCCCTCCCCGGCTCGGCAGAGGGGGTGGAGCGGCGACCGGGACGGCTCGGAGAGCGGGGTGATTGGCCAGGTATAATTGAGGAGAAAAAGGGGGGGGGGGTAAAAATAAATAAATATATATATATATATATGTAGAAATCCTTCCCTCCCCCCTCCCCCCCTCCCCCAAGGCTCAAGAAAATGAAAAAGAGAAGAGACCGTGCAGGGACTACTTGTTCCCGTCCCACACGAGAACCACGTTTCTGAGGATGGACTTTGTTGACTCTGGTCCTGGCGGTTGTGAGGGGTATCGGATGTCCCCCGAGTCGCGGTGAGACACAGGCAAGCCGAATAAAGGCCGAGGCTCTGCCCCCCCCTCCCCCTCCCCCGCCCCCGCCGTGACAAAGCCGGAAACCACCCCGTTGACCTTTGAGCCAGCGGCTCAGGGTGAATGGCTGTGCGGGGAGCGGGATGGGGGGGGGGTAAATAATGGTGACGTGCCCCTCACCTTCAGGGTAAAGCGGACAACTGCTGCGGCTGTCAAAAGAGGGAAGGGGGATCAGAAATTCACCGGGGCAGGTTGAGGCCCGATTGTGCCGCCTGTCCCGTCAGTGTAAAGACCACTTCATTTAAACTGCCAAGCCAGCACCGAGTGGTACACAAAAAGGGGATTAACCTTTTTATTTCTACCATTCACCGATGCGAGGGGATTTGAGCGGCTTTGATTCTTTCAGTAGGCAACCTAAAGAGTTAACGTCCAACACGTAACACTTCGACGCCCGTGTCCTGCGTAACTGTTTCTATACGTGGAACGGGCGCAATTACCCCGAGACTAACGGGCGTCTTCTTACCGCTACAACCCTGGAAAGGGACAGTCAGACAAATGACCCCCCCTTTTTTTACTTTCTCGTGCCGGTGCAATTAAGACCGCCGAGTCCCTGAATATTTAAACTGCGGAGACTTTTTGTGGTGCGTCGCTAACTGGGGGGGAAATGATACGCCGGTTAGTGTTTCACATCTTCATGCATAGCAGCAAAACGTGGAGGAAGGAGGAGAAGAATTGCATTTCAAAGCAAGTCTTTATTTCACAAAAAATTTTTAACAAAAAACAGACTTGAAATCTTTCTAAACATATAAACGATACGTGTCAAAGTACAAACAGTCAATAAGCATCTTTTAACAATCCCAAAAAACGATCATTCAACAACAACTTAAAACACAAAAACCAGGTAAGACCCCTTTTATCCAAGCTCTGCCGGAAAAAAACAGGAGGAGATGGAGAAGAAGGAGGAGAAGATGAAGAAGAAGCAGGAGGAGGAGAAGAAGAAGAAGAAGCAGGAGGAGGAGAAGAAGAAGAAGCAGGAGGAGGAGAAGAAGAAGGAGGAGGAGGAGGATAAGAAGCAGGAGGAGGAGGAGGAGAAGAAGAAGAGGAAGAAGAGGAAGAAACAGGAGGAGAAGAAGATGAAGCAGGAGGATGAGAAGAAGAAGAGGAGGAGAAGAAGAAGAAGAGGAAGAAACAGGAGGAGAAGAAGATGAAGCAGGAGGATGAGAAGAAGAAGCAGGAGAAGAAGAAGAAGAAGAAGAAGAAGGAGAAGATGAAGAAGAAGCAGGAGGAGGAGAAGAAGAAGAAGCAGGAGGAGGAGGAGAAGAAGAAGCAGGAGGAGGAGAAGAAGGAGGAGGAGGAGGAGAAGAGGAAGAAACAGGAGGAGAAGAAGATGAAGCAGGAGAATGAGAAGAAGAAGCAGGAGGAGAATAAGAAGAGGAGGAGAAGAAGAAGAAGAGGTAGAAGCAGGAGGAGAAGAAGACGAAGCAGGAGGAGAAGAAGAAGAAGCAGGAGCAGAAGAAGAAGAGGAGGAGAAGAAGAAGAAGAAGAGGAAGAAGCAGGAGGAGAAGAAGTACTTTGCAGTGATACTTTGCCATTTAGTTGAGAAGCTTGACCTTGCAGAGAACCCCTAGCTCTCTCCCCCTACTCCCTACTGTTTTTATTTATTTAGTTGGTTAAATTTATTTAAATTTTCATTATTTTCCTTTTTTTTCCCTTTTTTCCCTCCATTCTTACCTCTTGTCATACCTGTTTGTTTTGTATGTGCCCATTTTAAGCCTTGTCTGTTGCCTGGATGATTGTCCAGGAGACTGTACCATGCCATTGTTTGTTGTAAATTTGCTAATAAAAGAAAAACAAAAAGTAGTAGTAAGAGTAGTAGAAATAGTAGTACTAGTACTAGTAGTAGTAGTAGTAGTAGTAGTAGTCGTCGTCGTCTAGCGGGACCTTTGAAGGGGAAGCTGAGTTGTTGCGGTTGGCAAGTTAATTGACCGAACAACCTCATAAAAGACATGTTACCAACAGAAACTGCTACATCAATAGCCAAACCCCACATCCCACCATATTTTATTTGTTTGGCGGTGCGGGGAGTGTTGACGTAACTGCACCGCTGGCTTCATTTTACATGGATTTCTGGGATTTGCATTGCTCAAACAGCAAAACAATTACCCAGCGCCACCGGGGACGTCAATAAACCAAACCCAAAGCGGCGGTCTTCCGTCGCGCGGTTCTGTGAATGGTAAATGGTGCATGCAGTGGTTTCACGACGCTCCACGGAACTTCCTGCCATGCCCGAGCGTATGCCGTAGAATGAAAACCAGGTTTTTATACGCTTTTAATGTGGGGTCATCACACGGAAGAGATTATTCTGCATCAGCATCATCATTCTGGGAACTGAAATGCATATCGATCCGGCGAGGAAGACAAAGGCCCAGAGACGAAGCTGACGGCAAAACTGCAGATGTCACGCTACTGCCTGCATGATAAACGCCTACTGCAGTTCACAAAATCAATTCAGTTCGTTTGTCTCCTTCCCGTGCCGGAGAAGCCCTCGAACCCACTGCGTTTTGTACTAACCAGCGTAACGCTGCATGGCCTGTCACGTTAGCATTTGCTCCTAGTTTATACTAACATATTACTTCACAGCCAGGTTACTCATATCTGTATACTCCAAGCGATATCCTACAGGTTTCTAGTTAATTTGTCATACTTTTAAATTTCTGTTCTTTACCATTTCTATCCTCAGTATCCTTCATTGTGAACACTGGGTTTTAGGGAACTACCATTTCCAAATTCATTCAGTGTTAACTTATTAAAGAAGACTTGTTACTTAAATAGAATCTGATTGACATTTATCTTCCTTTTGCATATATATATATATATATATATATATATATATATATATATATCCCCCCCCTTTTTTTTCTCCCCAGTTGTACTTTTTGCCAATTATCCCACTCCTCCGAGCGGTCCCGGTCTCTGCTCCACCCCCTCTGTCGATCCGGGGAGGGCTGCAGACTACCACATGCTTCCTCTGATACACGTGGAGTCGCCAGCCGCTTCTTTTCACCTGACAGTGAGGAGTTTCACCAGGGGGACGTAGCATGTGGGAGGATCACGTTCCCCCTCCCCTCCAAACGGGCGCCCCGACCCACATCCGGCCCCCCACCCGCAGACACGGCCAATCGTGTCTGTAGGGACGCCCGACCAAGCCGGAGGTAACACGAGGATTTGAACCGGCGATCCCCGTGTTGATAGGCAACGGAATAGACCGCTACACTACCCGGACGCCCCCCTTCTGCATATTTTTGATAGAGGAGACATAGATATTACACATACTTTATAATAGTCTCTTGTTCCCAATCAGATGTTCTATGTTAGCAACCCCCAAAAAAAATAAAACCCGATACCTTGCATGTGCAGTCTTACTTGGCTGGTAAGACAGGTTTTAATCTTGACTAATCGTGATAATCAATGAGGGGGATTTGTTATAAGGGGGGGTTACAAATGAAAGAACAAATGGACTTTGTTCACGTTGTGGTTAAGAGACCCGGTCAATGTAAAAGACATTAGTGTCGTCAGGTGAAGTGTATTTGTCTCGCCATACTATACATGTGCTGCTGTGCACAGGGGAAAAAAAAAACTGCACGAGGTTATTCTGAGAGGAAACTCCCCGGCCTGGTTTGTCCTTGGGAAATTGAACTTTGCTGTCCAGGCGTACACACTCCCGGCGGGGCTCCGCTCAGAACCGAAACCCTAATTGCCTGATCTTGTGAAGACAGATTAGACACTGCTTAACTCAGGTAATCGTCATAAAACCCTACCCAGGAAATCCAGGTTCAGAGGAAAATAAGGCCCTCGCTCTGTAAAGGCCTTCCTGGTTCAGCTATATAGCTGGGGGAATCGAAGAGGGAAACCTCCAGAGGATATCGGGTGTGTTTGGTGGTCAGTTGTTACATGTTTTGCTGATAAGGTATTTGTGTTATAGGCTTCTGTGTTTGCTAATCTTACGGGCCAGAGGAAAGACTGGTTGGACAGAGGCAACATTGAATAAACGGTCCCATGACACATTCTCAGCGTAATTGAATTCATTGCATCTTAATTGGTTTATTTGAAGTGCTTTTTGTAGAGGGAGAAATAGCCTTCTTTTTATCAAACACTTATGTATTGGTATGGTGCTTTTAATGCTCGTGCAATTTTGTATTTTCACACTCTGTTAAAGGTAATTTGATCAATATACATTCATTTGATAGCCATCAGGACAGGATAACAAACACTTTGCTCTTGGCATTTACGTCCATTTATTTATTTATTTATTTATTTGCATAGTTTGTGGTGTGCGGAATGATCCGAGAGAAAGGTACACAACATATGGTCTTGCATAATACCCAGATGTCACAGCGGAGACATTGCCCTCCCCTTGACTTGTGGGTCACTAGCGATATGAGCATCTGTGAAATGCATAAATGCATACGCAGTATTTTATTGTGTCTAACCGAACCTGCAAATCTCTGTCACATGCCCTTGATCCTTTGCCGGGATGCCGTGCTGCCTCAGCCCTGCAGGCCGTTTTCACACTTCAGAGTCTGAGGGCATAACCGTGCCGGGGATTTGAAAAGGTTGGAGATTGCATTGTATGTGTCACTGACCAAGGGCTTTTGCAGCGTGGCACTAAATGAGTGATGGTGATGACATCTTGGGTCACCCGGCAGTATAGTGACATGTTTCTGTTTAACCAATGTTTTTTTTTCTAATGCTTCAGCATGAACCTTGTTTGACAGGGCTCTTATAATGGCATTTCAAAATTCACAAACAAGACCATACTTGACCTCATCTCTATCAGACATGAACCTGTTCCCTTATCTTCATTTAGCAAGCACTATAATATAACCAACTCATGATGAAACATGAAAGGATGAAATGAAATCTCGATGGAGAGTCTGGTTCTCTGTCTGCAAGGCCACATCACTCTTGACAAGTCTCTTAAAATAGCAAATAATATTGTACTTTCTCTTATGATATAGTAATTGAGAGACGCAGGAGTTTACATAATACAACCATAGGGTTCAACACCATGAGTTGCAGCTCTATACCAGCAACTTTTTACATGAGTTGATGTAGGATTGCAGAATCATTTATTTATGTAATTAAGATAAGATGAGATAAGGAAAATAAGATTAGATAAGAACAGGTAAGATAAACTTGATTTACCTCTGAGGGGAAACTGCAGTATTTATTGTAAATCACCCCTCATTCTTCTGCTTCAGGTCGGCATCAGCTCAATTTTGCTTGAATCCCATCAGAAACAGACATCTGGTATAACTGGGCCTGATCACAGAATTGGAATCAATCAGTCTTGGTCTGTGGGACTTTGGCTCCCAGGAGAGTCACAGCTTGATTGAATTTTCCACTTTCAGGAGCAATCCTCTTTAATTTCACTGTCACCTTGCTAAAACAACACTGTCATAGTCTGTTACCTAGTTCAATATTCTCCTATTGGCATTTTCCTCCCCACATAGGGCAGAAAACGCAAAGACAAAGTGAGACAAGTGAAGAGATATTTCGTTTATTCCCTGCCAAAATGAAGAGTTTTTTTTAATGCAGCTTTATATCAGATTGATAGAATAACGAAGTGCCCTTCCTCAACAGGGAATAAACTGTCAAGGCATATTGATACAGGTAGCTTTATTAAACATCATACTTACTAAGTTGCCAGCTCTGGAAAGATAGCAGCACATCATCGACTCTGCTGCAGCTGTACTCATAGGCTAAACATGGTGGCTCATTGACTCTCAGGAGACCACATGGAGGAAACAGCTTCTCTGCTTAGCTGTTGTTGAAAAGCTTATATCTACAAAAAAACAGCTCTGTGCATGTCTGTTTAATTGTGTGCAAGAAGTAATGTTTATTAGTCACATTTATTACTTGATTAATGTTCTTTGCTATACCATATGGTGCAACCTGGACAAATCGTCAGTAATGAACCCAGGGTCATCAGGTGTTTCAGGTCTTAACATCAGACAACCGTGGCTGAGCGACCCTGCCAGGGGTGATCAAGCCCCGACTTGTGTCCAGGCTTGTGTCCATTATGCCCTGCATCACCCCTCTTCACCCAGAGCCAATGGGAAGCCTTTTCAGATGTTCTAATGGCTCTTTTTCTGTGCAGCCCACAAATCCCCAAGAATCCCAGGACCCGGTGTAGTGTCTGGCCTGTAAAGCCCCTGCAGCCCACTTCAGCCGGCTCACAGTGGGCCTTTCACCCATTCCTCTGACACTCAGCTACCAGATCTGCATACCTGGTTCTCTTCCTTTCTTGCACCTCCTCCATCCAATCTTCCCAGGGGACAGTCAGCTCTAGCAAAACCACTTGCTTGGTTGCTACGGATATCAGGACCATGTCTGGCCTGAGTGTGGTAGCTGCAATGGTGTCCGGGAACCTCAGTTGTCTCCCTAGGTCGACCAGGAACTGCCAGTCCATTGCTGTTGTGGGCAGCCCACCTTGGGCCTTTGGCTGAGGCTGGAGCTTCTCCCCTGCTCGAACAAAGGCAATGGTGTGTTTTGTTGGGTGTTGCTGCTCACTGTAGCTGATCCCAGTGCAGATGGTGTATGCTACTGCCTGCAGAACTTGGTCATGGCACTAATGATACCGCCCCTCTCACAAGGCCTTTGGACAGCAGCTCAGGGTGTGCTCCAAGGTTCCCCTTTTCTGGCAGAGTTGACAAGCAGGTGAGTCCGCCAGGCCTCAGCTGAACAGGTTGGAAGGGCTCAGGAGGACATAATGCACTGACTGGACCAAAATCTTGAATCAGTGTGATTCGACCTTCCAGAGTTCTGCCCAGGTGATCTTTTGGCCAATTGTATGCTCCCACTTGGTCCAAGCCCCTGCTTGCACATACTCACCATTCTTCTGTAGTGAGCTTCCTCCACCTCTGTGCATACCACCTTCAGGATCAGCTTTTGCCTTTCCTTTCCTCGGGCTTTCCCATAGCAAGGTGTTGAGTTGCTCCCAAGCCCGGCCCGACCAGTTGCCACAGTGCCCATCAGGATGCTGTTCCACAACCTTGCCTCAGCCCACTCAACTGCCTCCTGCACGTGCCACTTCCTTCCTGTTCTGACCTTGATACCTGCAGAGGAGACCTTGGTGTCAGCAGAATCTTGGTAGAGCAGGACTTCCCTGGCTCAGGTCACCTTGAACCCCTCTGCCAGACTGCTGAGAGGAAGCTGCAGCTTGGTGTTATGCCCATAAAGGGCAATGCTGCGTAGGCTCTGTGACAGGCCCAGCCACCTGTGCAGGAACTGGCTGATCATCTTTTCAAAGCCCTCCATGATGGTGATTAGGACTTAATAGATTAGCAATAGCCAGAGGAGTCGAGGCATGATTCCATGTTGATATATCCAGGTGTTGAATTTCCAGGAAGCCCTGACTTGTCCACTGTGGAGAGCCAAGTGTTGAGGTCATCACTGGTTGCCTGGCATGCTGCTATGTCCTTCAGATTGCTGGTGAGGATCTTACCTAGGCTCTTGACTGGCTTTTCAGTCACAGATGGAATTTGAGTGCCTCCCAAAGGGAAGCTGAACTGGTCGGTTACCCTTCCTTTCCTGAGGACCAGAGACCTGGATTTTGTGGGCTTGAAGCTCATTCTTGTCCATGTAATGAGCTGTTTAAGTCCTTGAAGGAGCCACCTGCATCTGGGCACGGATTTAGCTGTTACCGTTATAGTCTGATCGGGGGTTGTTGGGTGCCAGATTTTGACCGAGGACGTCTGCACTCCACTTCCGCAGACTTAACAAGCATATTCATAGCCAGCACAAACAAGGACACAGAAATTGTGCAGCCAGTGATGATACCCTTTTCTAGCCAATGCCACACTGATGTCAAGGTCCCAGAGGACACCCTCAGGCTAAAGTTGTTGTAATAGTCGAGGATGAGGGTTTGGATCTTCTCTGGGATGTGGTGTCTGATCAGGGGCAATTCCACCAGCTTGTGTGGCATTGATCCATAGGCATTAGCAAGTTCCAGCCGCAGCACTACCAGGTCTCTCCTGCTTTCTCACTCCTCTCTGATCAGTTGGGTTACCACACCTGTGTGCTGTATGCATCCTGGAATACCAAGGATGCATCCCTTCGGCACCAAAGTTTCTATGTAGGAGTTCTTCAGGAGCAATCCCGTGAGGCGACTGGCAACAATCTTGAAGATCTTACATTCCACACTGAGGAGTGAGATCATCCTAAATTGTTTGATGTTCCTTGCATTCTTCTCCTTAGGAATCCACACGCCTTCTGCATATCGCCACTGCTGCGACACCTTTCCCCTCCTCCAGATTACTCTGTAGATCTTTCAAAGGCATTCCAGAAGCATGGGGCACCTATTGAAGACCTTGTACGGCACTCCACTCGGGCCTGGGGTGGAAGATGTTCTGGCTGACTTGATGACCTCCTTGATCTCTTTCAGTGTGGGTTTGTTGATGTTGAACAGTGTGCTGGGTTCTGGTGGGGATATAAGGGCTGTGCAGTGGCCAAGGTCTTGCTCCCTCATACTGTCATTGTAGGTGTTGCTAATGTGGCAGCTGATCTCTTCCTCGGGGCATGACAGGTGACCACTGCGTTTCTGCCCCAGCAGCTTCTTCGTTAATCCTAATGGATTTGCAATAAAGGCACTGCGCTTGCGGGCCTTTTCCTTGCCCCTCTTCCTGTGCCACTCAGCCCACTGAAGGGTGATTAGTCTTTCCCTTACCATGCCTCAAAGCTCTGACAAGGCTGCCTTCTTTTCCTCACTTGCCTTCCTGTAATGGCTCTTGAATGTCTTCAGCGCTTGTCTAAGCTGGGCAACCTTAACTTCCCGTCGGATTGGATTTGCAGTAGTCTTGGTGGCCTGTTGTTCCTTGATGCCAAACCTCTCCAAAGCAATGCTCATCATTAAGGTGCTCATTGTCTGGAGCCTTTGATCTGCACCACTCTTGGCTGTTGCTTCAAGGTCTGAATCCACATCTTTGTCGAACTGGCGCCACTCTGACTCTTTGTTGGCAGCAGGCCTCAAAAACCAATGATGGTTTACTTTGGGATGTACCTCATGGTGCTTGGAGGTTCTGGGCATTGTGGGGTGTCCAAGGGCCTAGCTCCTCCTCCGTCTCACCAGGATTTAAGAATGATGTATTGTTTAAATGTTAAATGTTAAATGCCCCTGTTGATGGAGTACATTATTCACAGCAGTATGAGAAACCCCTTGCATAGAAGATGCTGTCACATTTACTTTTTTCGGCTCCAAGGTGATTAAGTGCATATCACAAAATGACATATTTATGTAATATCGGTGTGATTTTTCTTCTCAAGCCTATTCTCTTGAAATAAGGTGCAGGTTTTAAATAACAGATGAAAGCTTTGTCAAATGTAAATAATGGCAGTTTCACAAGTCCATTTATGATGTCCCATCATATCTTTTCTCAGTTTGCCATTTTACCTGACTAGGAAAATATAGATTTCAGTTAATTCTGAAATCCCTGATGTCAAAGGATGGTTTATAATTCAAAGCAAACAAACATTTTGCTCTGCCCTTCTTTTCCCCCCAATGTTAGTCTTGATTCATTCTTGTGGATTGTATTGTAAACAGAAGTTAAGACAGATAAAACTTGGGGATGCATGGGCAACGTCATATTTACGCAATACAGTTGCACACCAATGTAGGTCAGACAGCTGAATCTGCTATATCTATTGGCAATTTTAATTCAAGGAGTGCATAAAAGTAAAACCCATTTACCATCAACTCGGAGAAGAAAATGATATTAGTTAAATTAACTTTTCTAAGGGATTTAGTGAACTAGGAAACGTTAATTTCCCTGAGCTGAGAGAGAATGGGACCTTCATTTTTTATTTTATCTGTTCTTGCTCACCGCAAACAACTCGCAGGTCTTTTAACAACATTTTGGAATGCCTTTTAAAAGCATTTTATATATGGAGTAACACATCTTAATTTAAAATAGTTGGACAAATGTTAATTGTACAATATTTTTAAAAGCAGAGGGTGTAACTACAATAAAAAAAATGATTAAAGCCGCAAGTGGCGTTGGGAGGGGTCCAAGCATTGGCACTGTTGCGCCCCCTATGGAGCAATTTAAATGGTTTTGTCCTCATGATCACATACCTTCACCCAATATATGTACTGAAGAGCATGATGATTGTATGAAATCTTGATGACATATGGGCAATTTTGTGCCAAGTGACGAGCTTCGTTGAAGTTCGAGAAGTTCGTCGGTTGACAGGTTAACTCAATAGGCTTCCCTCTTTCTCGAGCACAGGTTCAGTGATCCCCAAAACACAACACACTAAGACAGGAGGTAAGTTCTCATACAAAATTTTATTACAGGGTAGTAATATGTACAATTTATTACAAGAGCAAGGACATTGAGTGGCATCAATAATAAAACAGTTCAAGAAAGACATTCAATAGCACAACTCTCCTTTCGTCACAGGATAGCAGGATCGTTTTTGTGGAGAGTGAGTGCATAGTCAACAACCGTGGAGCTGTGTCCGATACTCGCTACAGCTCCCGGTGGCGTTTGCACTGTGATACGTAGGGGCCTTTTATACCCCTAGCCTGTAATAGACTACCGTTTCAACATGAAACTAAACCGCTGTTGGTAATGTAATAAAGACTGAAGAATCTTGCTTCAGGAACAGTAGCCTACCCGAGTTTCCAACTAGATATGACAATGTCAGATTACTTGAGTCGCCTGTGTCTTAGACGATTACCGTAATTTTTTAAAATGTCGTAACACTTCCATTGCTTCAGAAACATGTGCCAGAGTTTCCAAAACTGGACCAGACAGTGTCTGATTTCTTGCGTCCTAGCCGACTGCCCTAAAAAGAAAAGTATGTCGTTATACCCAGGTGTCCTGGCGTGTGGTATGTAGAGCTGCAGCGCTTCCACACCAAATAAGTCAAAATAGCGGGCAAACTATATGACTGACATAGGTGGTCCCAATAGTAAAGTTGTTGAGCACATTGAGATGCATGGGTCGATTAAGTTTTTTGTTGATCTGACTTATGCTGTGGGAGTTATGGCCTTTTAAGCATGACCCTTTGTTATAGCGCCACCATCTGGCTGACATGGGTGATTTGTAGTGCCAGAGTAGTGGGGGCCGTATGAACGCACCTACCAAATTTGGTTGGTCTAGGACTTATGGTTGCTGAGCCTCAGACACTTTTAGCTGAGAAACCGCGCCCAAACTAATACAAGTCAAAATGGCGAGCAAACTATATGGCTGACATATGTGGTCCCAATAACAAAGTTGTAGAGCACATTCAGATGCATAGGTCTGTGCAGTTTTGTGTTGATTTGACTTATGGTGTGGGAATTACGCATGACCCTTTGTTATAGCGCCACCATCTGGCTGACATAGGTGATTTGTGGTGCCTGAGTAGTGGGGGGCCATAGGAATCCACGTACCAAAGTTGGATGGTCTAGGACTTACGGTTGCTGAACCTCACACACTTTTAGCGGAGAAAAATAATAATAATCCTAACAAATACAATAGGGTTCCACCAGCTTTGCTGCTTGGACCCCTAATAAAGGGCAGCCTGTGAGTGCAAGATATCATTAGTATAGATAGATAGATAGATAGATAGATAGATAGATAGATAGATAGATAGATAGATAGATAGATAGATAGATAGATAGATAATTTATTGTAAATCTTCTGTTGCTACAATTACTACATTAAAATACTAATTCACCTTTACACATGCTTATAAATGCTTGTATACATCCATACAGTATACAGGTACAATTACAAACTACAAACATACATTAATGACGTTCAGTGTGACATAGGAGACATGGGTACACAGATATGGACAATGACTTTCTGTGGATGTTTTGTTGACAAAACTCCTGCCAAAGCAGACTTTTCTCCAGGCGACAGGCTTGTACCTACAAATGCTGCTCTTCTTCTTTCAGCTTCCCCCGTTTTTTAGGGGTCGCCACATCAGATTTGACAGTTTCCATCAGGACTCTGTGAGGGCACAGCACCAATGCTGGCTGTTGTTAATGCGGGCCTCGACCGATCCGGTATGGTCTTGTCAATCCGTATACTGATTTGGCAAAATTTTACATCAGATGCCCTTCCTGACACAACCACTAATCCTATAGATGGGGGCACAGGTAAAGTGCTGGATGCCATCTCAGTATTCATGGACTTGCACCCATGCCTGTCGCCAATTGTACCTACAAATGCATGAGTGTAAAAGGAAGAACGGGTTGAGGGGGTGCCTGGGGTCGTGTGTGGTAGTGAGTGCCTTGCACAACATGGCTTTGCTGTTGAGGTCTGAGAGGTTGGGGGTGGGAAGGCTAATGATGTTGGAGGCAGCATATGCGGTACAGTGCATTTGTTCTTGTTGGCGGCAGTTAACACGGTGAAGAATCAAATGAAGCTGCAGAGTGTATGGGTTGAATTTTGCTTTTGTGAAGCAGCAACAGAAGGTACGGGGCATCAGAAAGGGCTTTGAGTTAGAGATAACAGAGCCTTTGCTGGCAGCGTGTATGGATGTCGTCGGCGTGTTGATTAAATTTATGAATGGGAAAGTCAGGTGAATGGTGATACCATCTTATAGAGTTGCTGCGCTGTCAATGTTATCTTAATGAGGAATTTAGGAAAACTAAAAAGCAGTATGTTCCTTTGGTTGTGAGTAAAACAATGTATTATCACATGGTAGTTAACCATCCATTAAATTATAGACATAACAGCAACAAACCCAGAATTTTATCAAATGAAATATTATGGTATAATGGCATCAGCAAATAAAACTAAACTGTATGCTACTGATGGGTGAGAGAGGAATCTAACTTGCCCCAGTTCATTGGCACTTTGCCAACAATGTTTGTTTAATTCATGGTGTTTGTTGGTTTAGCTAATTGGTCATTTGGCAAATAAAAAGGTAAACAAGGCAAAAATATGTGTTCATTGTTAAGAACTAAATATGCTTATGCATAGGTACACAAAAACATTATTGCATTGCTACACATAGGTGTTTGTGGTTAAATTGAAAAGGCTTGCAGACCGCTACGTGCAAACCTCCAAAATCTTCATGACATAATTTACCAATGTCTATGTGCCCACATGTTTGTGTCTGTGGACCAACAGTGATTTGTTGGTCCACCCCAAGGATCGGGTCCCCCGGCACAAACAGAGCAATATAGTGTACGCTGTTAAGTGCCAGAAGGATTGCTGTGACTTGTACGTTGGGGAAACTAAACAGACGCTGGCCAAGAGAATGGCACAACACAGGAGAGCTAACACATCAGGCCAGGATTCTGCAGTCTACACCATCTACAGGCCAGTGGCCACTCTTTCAGGGATGAGGATGTGCACATCCTTGATGGGGAGAAACACTGGTTTGAACGGGGAGTCAAAGAGACCATGTGAAGTGGGAATGACCATCCCTGAACTGAGGGGGGGGGGTGTGCATCTGTCCCCATCTTATAATGCTGTGGGTGCAAACGTTCCAAAATCCTCTGTGAATAGTACACATGGGCATTGTAGCTAGTTAATGGTCACACCCATATTGCATATGAAACTGGCCGTTGGTTTCAGTCGTTATGCCACTGTGTTATTGTTTATGGGGATACCTGCAGTCAAGAAACGTTGTATCCAGATGAACTGATTCAACCTACTTTGATTTTCTTACCTGGATTACTGAGCATGCATCAAGACATCTATTTTGATATTTTCCTTATTTTCCCTGTATATGTTTCCAGATATATTTGGTTATTCTTCTTTAATTTGGTTTGGTAAATGTGACACACTAGGGTACACACAAGCACCAACATACAAGCGTGTAGCCAAACATCTATATGTGCACATCAGTGTCAATGCAATGCATAGTATACTGAAGAGATGCACAGTAGCATTAGCATAAACCAGCCTTTATTCCTTAACTGTATCATCTCCGCAGTAGCTGAGAATCTCAGGCTGGATCCGGCAGACACTGGCCGAGTCTCCTTCATCACTAAACTAAATTATGCCATCGCACTTTGATGTTTGCAGAGCTGACGCTGCTGCACTGATTAAACTTCTAGTTGGTACCAATTAGTTAATTTGTGGCATTTTGCCATATTTGCATCAAGGTACTTTTTTTTTCTTCTCTCTCTTACATTTTGAACTCCTCTTTATCATTCAGTTGTACTTTGCATGTTTTTTTTGTTTTTTTTGGTCTGCAGCTTTTCCATGTACATTTATCAAGTAGGCACAGTTGGATTTAATAAACAACCCAATAATCTCTTGTTGTTAGCATAGTGTATGATGGATTCTGAAATAAAGTTAACGGGGTGAAACGGACCAGTGGGCTGTGAGCAGGAAAAAGCGATATGTTTGTTACCCATCCACAACCTCTCTCAAGGGTGCCGGTTTAGTCAACTCGGGAATCAAACAGAGAATTGTTGACATTGTCTTTTTGTAATCAGTCTTGCCTGTCTCGCTGCCAGCCCAAGGTCAACCAGACCACCGGGAAAACTTGGTACTCCAAATGGCCAACCCACATAGGATATCAGCTGAGGGATTTCATGTAACATCTATCACCTATATGACTCATGAAAACCTCTTCTTATGCACTGAAGCGGGTTACGGTTGGAAAGGTATCCTAAAGAACACAGCACTGCATGTTGAAAGAGCTACATCTAAAGACACTGGAGAAGAAGATGATTGGCCTTTGTCAAAGACCACTTTGTTTTTCCACAATGATGAATTACTTTTTAATATTATGACCATGGATAAATCGGTTACACTTTATTTTAGGGGGTTGGAAATTACCTAGTAATTTCCTAGTAATAAGGTGGTAATTATCACGTAATTTCTTAGTAATAAGGTTGAAATTACCTTGTAATTTGGGTTAGGGTTAGAGTTAGGTTAGGGTTAGGGTTAGCTGTAAAATTACCAATAAAAGCTACCACCTTATTAGTAGGAAATTAGAAGGTCAGTTCAACCTTATTTCTAAGAAAGTACGTGATAATTACCACCTTATTACTAGGAAATTACTAGGTAATTTCCAACCCCCTAAAATAAAGCGTTACCGATAAATCTTATTAAAAAAAAAGTATTGCTTAACACTCTATAATGTATTATTTGACATGTTTAATGCCCCTTTTCCACTACATGGTACCGGCTCGACTCGACTCGACTCTCAGAGTATCATTTTCCATTACCGTAACAGTACCCCATCAGTGCAGCTGCTCTGCATTGATTTTGGTACCCGCTCCAGTTTTTTTGGAACCTCGACAAAGGTGGTACCAGAAAAGTGGTACCAGTTACCAAAATGCTGGTACTTTCCAGTAATGGAAAATGAAAAAGCTGAGTCGAGCCGGTACCATGTGGTGGAAAAGGGGCATAAAACTGCATACTAGCACACTGCATACTACAGCTTCAAGGTCTATGTACTACATTCTGAAGTGGCTGAACATATCGTAACTCTAACAGCAGCTTTGAATGACCATTTCGTGCCGCTTGAGTAATCCCTCGTCTCTAACAATGTCCTTTACAAGAAGCTGCATTGTCTCAATGTTAAGCAGTGCAAGAACAAAGTGAACACAACCTCTTCATTGGCATAGATTTGCCTCAGAGTTACGTTACCAGCCAGCCAGCTAGCTTTATGGCATATTAGTCTCTGACGGCTATAACTTTGGCCTGTTCTGGTGCCCCATTCAGTCTTACAATTCCTTGTCCAAGTGTCCTGAATTCGTTTTTCCTTTCTCAGGATTCTAGCTTGTCTTGCAATTTCAGCATTTCTCTTTGTGAGATGCTCGTTTACATATACCCCTGTGCCCTTCAGTTTTTTTTAGCACCTCAATTTGATGTTTTCTGCTCACAAATCTAATGATGATGTTTGGTCTGTTGTTTTGTTTTTGGGGTAAGGTGTGACAAGCAGCTATATTGTTACTGCCCATGGGAATGTCTTTGTTATTGAAAAACGTAATGACTTGCTGCTCCAGCGTGTACAGTTCACCTCTTGGTGCATCCTCTCCCTGCTTGTCACCTGCTGTGACCTGTGCATATGTGCGGTGAGTTGTCTCAAGCCCAGATATCATGAGGTCATCCATCCTTGTGTACTGTTCCAAATCTTCTACTCTTCTTTCAAGCTCTTCCAATTTTCTTGTCTTTTTCTCTGATCACAGCCTTCAGTTATCGCACTTCATCAGTTAAATCCATCAGGCCCATCTGTTGTTTTGCCACCTTACTTCGTTCCTCTGACATGAAGTTCAGAGACTTTTTAAGCTCTTCAAGTTTCTTCAGCTAGTTTCCTGGTTACCATTTCTTTCTTCTTGTTAATTATGAGAGCGCTTGAATGAATGAAACAACTTTCTTGCAGATATTCCAAGTAATTCTTGTTGTTGCTGCTGCATGGATGTCATGCCATTTTCGTAATTTTTTGATGGCTTGTTAGAACCAGAAAACACGACAGTTAACCAGCAGCCATATTCATGACGTCACCAGCAGCCGACGTCCTCCCTCTCATGTTGGAAATGGTCCTGACAGTCAAACCCAAAATTGCATTAGCTCACTTTTTTTCTCCCGTGTCACAAATAAATAAGATTGATTTCAGTAATTGTTTTTTTATATAATATATTTAGAAAAAATAAATATAAATAATATACAGTTACATAAACCCTACAAAATTAGTGCATAATAGATGATGTTCCTTTAAATCTTTCAGCTTGAAGTTGGACTGAGCTATGCTTGATGGATGTTTTGCAGACACATTTCCTTATGGTGCGTCTGTCTAGTAACATCAGCTGCGTGCTCAGAATGTAGTATACAACATGCCACTTCTCACATAATACACAAAATCAGTCAAAATCACCAAATAAAGTGCAAACACGCACTACATGTGGTATACTTCAGACTATGGTGTGCAGTAAGGCAGAAATGTCAAAGTTAATGCCCTCTTTTAGCTTTCTCAAATGTAAATAACGGCAGTTTCGCAAGTCAATTTATGATGTCTTATCATATCTCTTTTCAGTTGCCATTTAGAAAATACTGATTCCAGTTATTTCTGAAATCCTTGATGTTAAAGGATGAATTCATAATTCAAAGAAAAAAATCATTTTGCTGTCCTCTTCATGTATCCCAGTGTTAGTCTTGTTTCAGTCTTGTGGACTGTATAGTAAACAGGTTAAGACTGAGAAAACTCTGGGGTGCATGGGCAGCATCATATTTACGCACTACAGTTGTACACCAATGTAGGTCAGAAAACTGAGTGTGTTGATGTTAATTCAAGGACTCGGGAACATTTATTTGTCGTTTCATTTCATGTGCTGCGTACATGAAACGAAATGAAATATTGTTTCCCTCGGCCCACAGAGGTGCAACACAAGGACAAAAACACATATCCAAACTACAAGAACACATGTATCCAAACTACAAGAACACATGTATCCAAACTACAAGAACACATGTATCCAAACTACAAGAACACATGTATCCAAACTACAAGAACACATGTATCCAAACTACAAAAACTACAAGAATTACAAAACTACAAGAACACACATATCCAAACTACAAGAACACATGTATCCAAACTACAAGAACACATGTATCCAAACTACAAAAACTACAAGAATTACAAAACTACAAGAACACATGTATCCAACATATCCAACAAAAAAAAACAACATATTTTTTCACTCACTGTCCAAGGGAACGAACGCCAGCCAGGATGACTGTCGGGACTGCCGGTCTGCATGGGCTAGCAGTTAGCTTAGCTTAGCTTAGCCTGCACCGCCAGACCGCCCTCTGTGTTTCCTCTTCGGGCGCAGCGTCCGGGCAGGGCCGTGGTCCCTGGGCCCACCGGACACAGCAGACCAGGTCCCCCCAGCCGATCCAACACCAGCTCTCCCACCCAGACACCCTCCACACACACACACACACACACATACCAAAAAAAAAAAGAGCGCATAAAAGTAAAATTGATTTACCACCAACTTGGAGAAGAGAAGGATATTAGATAGCAAACGTTAATTTACTGACCTAAAAAAAATAACTTGGGTTTTTTTTTTTTTAATCTGTTCTTGCCCACCACGCCACAACCAACTCGCAGGTCTTTTAACAACATTCTGGAATGTTGTTACACATGAGTAACATTTTCTTAATTTAAATTCATGTAAATGGACGAATGTTATTTGTACAATAGTTTCAAGAGCAGAGGGTGTGACTCCAATATAAATGATAAAATGTCACCTGTAAGTATATGATATCATCAGTGTAGATAGATAGATAGATAGATAGATAGATAGATAGATAGATAGATCATTGAATTTACTTCTTTTGTTGCTACAGTCTGTATATTGAAATAGAAATTCACCTTTATACACAGTTATAAATGCATGTATGCATCCATACAGTCACACATGAGTATACAGGTACAATTACAAACTACAAACATACATGCATGACTTTCAGAGGGACATAGGGGACATGGGTACACAGACACAGACAGTGACTTTCTGTGGGTTATTTTGTTGACAAAACTCCTGCCAAAGCAGACTTTTCTGCAGGCGATGAGCTTGTACCTACAAATGCACGAGAGCAAAAGGAAGAACGGGTTGAGGGGGTGCCTGGGGTCGTGTGTTATAGTGAGTGCCTTGCACGTGATGGCTTTGCTGTTGAGGTCTGAGAGGTTGGGGGTGGGAAGGCTAATGATTTTGGAGGCAGCATATGCGGTACGGTTGCGTTTGTTCTCGCTGGTGGCAGTTAACACGGTGAAGAATCAAATGAAGCTGCAGAGTGTATGGGTTGAATTTTGCTTTTGTGAAGTAGCAAGAGACGGTACGGGGCATCAGAAAGGGCTTTGAGTTAGAGATAACAGAGTCTTTGCTGGCAGCGTGTATGGATGTCGTCGGCGTGTTGATTAAATTTATGAATGGGAAAGTCAGGTGAATGGTGACACCATCTTACAGAGTTGCTGCACTGTCAATGTTATCTTAATGAGGAATTTAGGAAAACTAAAAAGCAGTATGTTCCTTTGGTTGTGCGTAAAACAATGTATTATCACAGGTTATTCAGGTTATTATTATCACATCCATTAAATATAGACATAACAGCAACATCCCCAGAATTTTATCAATTGAAATATTATGGCATAGTGACATCTGTAAATAAAACTAAACTGTATGATATTGATGGCTGACAGGGGGATCTAACTTGCCTCAGCTCATTGGCACTTTGCCAACAAGGTTTGTTTAATTCACGGTGAGTTTGTTGGTTTAGCTAATTGGTCATTTGGCAAATAAAAAAGTAAACGAGGCCAATATACTTGTTTTGTGTTAAGGACTAAACATGCTTTTGCATAGGTACACAAAAACATTATTGCATTGCTACACGTCCGTGTTGGTGGTTAAACTGAAAAGGCTTGCAGACCGCTATGTGCAAACCTCCAAAATCTTCATGACATAATTTACCAGTGTCTGTGTGCCCACATGTTTGTGTCTGTGGACCAACAGTGATTGGTTGAGCAAGAAAGGAAAGGGTATCTGGTATGGGTGATATCAACACAAAACAGAAACAGCAGCAAAGACAATGGAGGAGACACAGAATACAGATGGACAGAACAGAGCGAAAGACAAGACGGTGCGACAAAGAACCACCTATTTTCCTCTTTTATTCATTTTCCCTGTGGATAAGCGGTTTGGATAATGGATGGATGGATGTTTCCAGATTTCTTTGGTTATTCTTCTCTGAGTCGGTTTGGTAAATGTGACACACTAGGACACACACGAGCACCAACATACAAGCGGGTAGCCAAACACCTATATGTGCACATCAGTGTCAATGCAATACTGAAGAGATCCACATTAGCATCAGCATAAAGCAGCCTTTATTCTCTAACTGTATCATCTCCACTGTAGCTTAGAATCTCAGGCTGGATCCGGCAGACACCGGCCGAGTCTCCTTCATCACTAAACCCCATTGTGCCGGTGCACTTTAATGTTTGCAGAGCTGATGCTGCTGCACTGATTATACCTCTAGTTGGTACCAATTAATTAATTTGTGGCATTTTGCCATATTTGCATCATCTTACTTTTTTCTCTCTCTTAAATCTTGAACTCCTTTTTCATCACCGAGTTGTGCTGTGCATCTTTGTTTTTGGTCTGCAGCTTTTCCGTGGACACTTATCAGATAGGCACAGGTGAATTTAATAAACGACCCAATAATCTCTTGTTGTTAGTATAGTGTATGATGGATTCTACAATAATGTACTTTTTTTCCCAATTTTTCAGTGAACATGTTAAAGAAAATATATAATTAATAAAAACAAATAAACAAACAAAATCATCGGCAACATATAAGCGACAAATGAGCAACTCAAATAATACCGATGATATTCGAAAGGGGTAAGAAGTTGAGAACTTTTCTAGTCCTACCCCCTTATACTAGTCATACACTGATAATAAGAAATGGAAGTTCCATTTACAGCCATCAGTGTCCATGATATCTGTCTCGAGTCGAGTCAAACAAATCAACCCATGTGGACAACAAAAAAAACATCACTGGTCCATCTCATAATAGTAATTTGTGATATTGGGCTATACAAAATAGAATTGAATAGTTCAATATTTTGTTTCTGAAGACTTTTCTTTTTAAATTCAGATAAAGTTCCACATGTTTTTAGCTCAACGCTGCAGTTATTCCACAAACCAACTCCCTTGGTTGCAACACAGTGATGTTTTGCATCTGTCCTTACTGGTGGCTGTTTGAATATACACCTTCCTCAGAAATTGTGTTTACTTTATCAGTAGGAACAATTCTTGGATACAAATAGACAATTGTTGATTTATTACACTACATAATTGGAATAGTTTTTTTTTATTAAAAAAAACAACCAAATCTTTAAATTTTGGTGCTTTTAGTTTGATAAAAAGTAGGTGTGTTGTTTCTCTGTAAGGTGTTTTGTTTACAATTCGTATTGCTCTTTTTTTGGAGTTTGAAGATTGGATCTGTGTTTGTTTTGTATGTGTTCTCCCACACTTCCACACAGTAAGTAATGTTTGGGAGACTGAAGGAACAGTACAGTGTATACAGGGAAGCTTGATTTAGTAGATCTTTGTTCAGTATTGCAATTGATGTAGATATTTTAGCCTGAATACAATTTATATGCAGCTTCCAACTTAATTTGTTGTCTATAAATACTCTGAGAAATTTAATTTCAGATCATTTTTCTATTTCTATGCCATTTATCGTGAGTTTCATGTTTGAGTTGGTAGAGTGATTCCCAAAAATTACACATTTTGTTTTGCTTAAATTCAGCAATAGTTAATTTACATCAAACCAACTCTTCATCTAGCTGAATTCCTTTTCACTGTATCCACGTGTTGTTCCAGGTTGTCTCCACAGCAGAGTAAGTTTGTATCATCTGCGAATAGAATTGTTTTCAAGGTTATTGACACTTCACATATATTGTTTACGTACAATATAAACAACAATGGTCCCCACATGAGCCCTGTGGCACCCCACACCTAACCTTGTTGATGAGGTAAAACAGACCAGTGGGCTGTGTGCAGGAAAAAGCAATGTGTTTGTTAGCCATCTGCAACCTCTTTCAAGGGTGCTGGTGTAGTCAACTTGAGAATCAAACAAAGACTTGTTGACATTGTCTTTTTGTATCATTCTTGCTCGTCTCACTGCCAGCCCAAGTTCAACTAGACCACCGGGAAAACTTGATAATCCAAATGGCCAACCCACATAGGATATCAGCTGAGGGATTGCATGTAACATTTATCACCTAGATAAAACAAAAAAACCTCTTCTTATGCACTGAAGTAGGTTACGATTATGAAGGTATACTAAAGGACATTGCATTGCATGTTGAAATAGCTATATCTAAAGACACTGGAGAAAAAGATGATTTGTCTTTTGTCAAGACCACTTTGTTTTTCACAAAGATGAATTAATTTTTGATAATAAACCATGAATAAATGTTATTAAAAACTGCATTGCTTAACCATCTATAATGTATTATTTGATATGGTGATGGCTCAGTTGAGTTGCGGTGTCCCTCAAGGCTCAGTTCTTGGCCCCCTTCTGTTTTCTATATACTACATGCTGAATCTTGGCCAGGTTATTCAAAATCATGATGTGTTTTACCATTCTATGCTGTCGACACTCAGTTTTACATGACACTATAACCCACAGATCATAGCGGCCTAGAAAATCTCACAACTTGCCTCTCTGACATTAAATCCTGGATGTCCAAAAATATTATTAAATCTAATGATGATAAGTACAAGGTCAGGTTGTGTTTAGCACACCACACATAGCACCCAGAACATTACCTGATTTTTATACACAAACTACTGTATAGATTTAATACTGGAATTCTTGTGGCACTGTGATGGCCTGGCGGCCTGTCCAGGGTGTCTCACCACCTGCCGCCCAATGACTGCTGGGATAGGCTCCAGCATCCCCGTGACTCCGAGAGCAGGATAAGTGGTTTGGATGATGAATGAATGAATGAATGAATGAATGAATGAATGAATGAATGAATGAATGAATGAATGAATGAATGAAGTCTGAGGTCATTCTGTTCGGTCCCTCAAATTCCAACAGCCCTTTTGGTACTAATCTTGGTGGTCTTAAGCAGGCGGCTAGGAATCTTGGAGTAATATTCAATGATAACCTCGGTTTTGATAATCAAATCAAACATGTTGTTCAGTCATGCTTACTCAAGCTCAAGGTCATGCTTACTCAAGCTCAAGGTATTCTTTAAAATTAGGTAATTTTTATCAATTGCCGAGATACAAAAACTTGTAGATGCTTTTATCTATTCTTGACTTGATTATTGCAATGCACTTTATTTGGGTATCAGCAAGGGCTCCCTCCACCATCTCCAGTTCGTAAAAAATGCTTCTGCTCGGCTTATAACTGGGACAAAGAGGCATGACCATATCACCCCTGTGCTTGCCTCCCTACACTGGCCCAGTTATAATTCGAATTGATTTTAAAAATTTATTGCTCACTTTTAAGGCCTTAAATGGTCTTGCTCCTTCATGCATTTCCAATCTATTGACCTGGTATACGCCCTCTCGACCATTAAGACCCACAGATGGAGCCCCACTGGTTATTCCAAGGTTATGGTTTGTTGATTGGGCTTTTGCTGTTAGAGCCCCCACACTATGGGACTCTCTTCCTATGGAACTTCTTTTAAACTTAAAACTTTCCTTTTTATGAAAGCTTGTACAAATGTTTGATATTTGTTTTTATTTATACCATCTTCTATTTTTACTCTCACTTATTTTTGTAATTGTTTCAACTGACATATTGCTTTCATCCATTTTGCTCTTATTTTATGCTGTTACTTGTTAGTGCTTTTTACTTCATTCTCTTACAATTTTTTTATGTCATTTTTAACTGTTTTATCCTGTTCCATGAAGCCCATTGTAATGCTGTTTTGAAAAATGCTATACAAATAAAGTTTATTATAATTATTATTGTTATGTCCAAGACTGCATACTAGCACACTGCATACTACATCCTCAAGGTTTATGTACTACAACCTGAAGTGGTTAAGCATATAGTAACTCTAACAGTACCTTTGAATGACCATTTCATCCTGCTTGAATAAGCCCTCTTGTCCTTAACGATGTCCTTTATGAAGTTGCATTGTCTCAATGTTAAGCAGTCCAAGAACAACGCGAACACAACCTCCTTGCTGGCACTGATTTGCCAGCAAGGAGGTTGAGTTACCAGCCAGTCAGCTAGCTTTATGGCATATTAGTCCTACCTCTCATGTTAGAAATAGAGTCCTGTGACAGTCAAACCCAAAATTGCATTAGCTCACCTTTTCTCCCGCCTCACAAATGAATAGGATTGATTTCATTAATTGTTTTTTCCCCTATATTTAGAAAAGACTAGAAAAAACCTCAGATAAATATAAATAATACACAGATATATAAACAGTCGACATAATTAATGCATAATAGATGATGTTCCCTTAAATTTTCAGCTTGAAGTTGGACTGAGCTATGATTGATGGATGTTTTGCAGACACATTTCCTTATGGTGCATCTGTCTAGTAACATCAACTACATGCTCAGAATGTAGTATACAACATGGCACTTCTCACATACACAAAATCACTATACTATACAGTGCAAACACACAACATGAGGTATCATTTAAACTGAGTTGTGTAGTAAGGCCGAGGGTGTCAGAGTAAATGCCCTCATTTAGCTTTCTCAAATGTAAATAATGGCAGTTTCACAAGACCATTTATGATTTCTCATCATATCTTTTCTCAGTTGCCATTTTGCCTGATTAAGAAAATATTGTTTCAGTTATTTCTGAAATCCTTGATGTTAAAGGATGAATGTATAATTCAAAGCAAGCAAACGTTTTGCTTTCCTGTTCGTTTATCCCAGTGTTGGTCTTGTTCCAGTCTTGTGGATTGTATAGTAAACAGGTTAAGACAGATAAAACTCGGGGGTGCATGGGCAGCATCATATTTATGCATTACAGTTGTATACCAATGTAGGTCAGGAAACGGAGTGTCCTATATCTTGTGGTGATGTTAATTCAAGGAGTGCATAAAAGTAAAACTGATTTACCACCAACCTTGAGAAGAGAAGGATATTAGTTGAATTACCCTATCTATGGGATTTAGTGAACTAGGGAACATTAATTTCACTGAGCTAAGAAAAATGACCTCGCTTTTTTTTTTTAATCTGTTCTTGCTCACCACAACCAACTCACAGATCTTTAAACAACATTTTCAAGTGCCTTTTAACAGTGTTTTGCATATGGCGTAACATGTCCCTCCATCCATTATCCAAACCACTTATCCTGCTCTCAGGGAGGCTGGAGCCTATCCCAGCAGTCATTGGGCGGCAGGCGGAGAAACACCCTGGACAGGCCTCCAGCGCATCACAGGACCCACACACACACACACACATTCATACCTAGGGACAATTTAGTACGGCCGATTCACCTGACCTACATGTCTTTGGACTGTGGGAGGAAACCGGAGCCCCCGCAGGAAACCCACGCAGGCACGGGGAGAACATGCAAACTCCACACAGAGGAGACGACCCGGGATGACCCCCGAGGTTGGTCTACCCCCGGGCTCGAACCCAGGACCTTCATGCTGTGAGGCGACCGCACTAACCACTGCGCCACCGTGCCGCCCATGGAGTAACATACTTTAATCTACAATCAAATAAATGGGCAAATGTTATTTGTAAAATGTTTTACAAATAACATTTGGGTGTAACTACAATATAATAATAAAAGGCAGCCTGTAAGTAAAAGATATCATCAGTATAGGCAGACAGACAGACAGATAGATAGATAGATAGATAGATAGATAGATAGATAGATAGATAGATAGATAGATAGATAGATAGATAGATAGATAGATAGATAGATAGATAGAACATCTTTTGTTGCCACAATCTGTACATTAAAATACAAATGCTTCAAAAAAAAAGACATGCACGTTAGGGTTAGTACTCCTGTCTGTGCCCTTGACCGAGGCATGGCAAGACGAACTGGAGTTGGTTCCCGAGGTGCTGCACGGAGGCTGCCCACTGCTCCTCGCTACACAGCTAGGATAGGTTAAACACACGGTGTAATTTCCCTACAGGGATCAATAAAATATCTCCAAAAAAAAAGAAAGAAAAAAATCACCTTTATACATAGTTATAATTGCATGTATGCATCCATACAGTCACACATGAGTATACAGGTACAATTACAAACAACAAACATACATGCATGACTTTCAGAGGGACATAGGGGACATGGGTACACAGACACAGACAGTGACTTTCTGTGGGTTATTTTGTTGACAAAACTCCTGCCAAAGCAGACTTTTCTGCAGGCGATGAGCTTGTACCTACAAATGCACGAGAGCAAAAGGAAGAACGGGTTGAGGGGGTGCCTGGGGTCGTGTGTGGTAGTGAGTGCCTTGCACGTGATGGCTTTGCTGTTGAGGTCTGAGAGGTTGGGGGTGGGAAGGCTAATGATGTTGGAGGCAGCATATGCGGTACAGTGCATTTGTTCTTGTTGGCGGCAGTTAACACGGTGAAGAATCAAATGAAGCTGCAAAGTGTATGGGTTGAATTTTGCTTTTGTGAAGCAGCAAGAGACGGTACGGGGCATCAGAAAGGGCTTTGAGTTAGAGATAACAAGAGTCTTTGCTGGCGGCGTGTACGGATGGCGTCGGCGTGTTGATTAGATGCATGAATGAGAAAGCCAGGTGAATGGTGACACCATCTTATAGAGTTGCTGCACTGTCAATGTTATCCTAATGAAGAATTTAGGAAAACTAAAAAGCAGTATGTTCCTTTGGTTGTGCATAAAACAATGTATTATCACGGGGTAGTTAACCATCCATTAAATTATAGACATAACAGCAACAAACCCAGATGGCTGAGAGAGGAATCTAACTTGCTCCAGCTCACTGGCAGTCTGACAACAATGTTTGTGTAATTCATGGTGAGCTCGTTGGTTTAGCTAATTGGTCATTTGGCAAATGAAAAAAAAAGTAAGCAAGGCCTCTAACACTTGTTTTGTGTTAAGGACTAAACATGCTTTTGCACAGGTACACGAAAACATTACAGGAAGTCCCTGGATTATGAACAAGTTCTTGTTTTTGAGTCTGTTCGTAAGTCGAATTTGTATGCAAGACGGGAACAGGTACGTACAGTTCACATCCAGCGTTGATTAGTCAATGTTTGTCATAGTATATATTTTACATAAAACATCATAAATATGATAATGCAGTAATAATAATAATTTTAACTACAGTTCAGTATTTATAATTGAAAGGGAGAGGTATAAAACATTTCTTAAACTGTTTAGATCGAGAAGAAAAGATAATTAAAGGTCAACACTTACTCTCCTTCCAATTGATGTCTTACATACCGGAATAGTAATCAAAATCAGCTTAATATGAATATTACACTAATTTAATTTATTTCGATAAATAAACCACTGCGTTGCTTAGTGATAACTGTTGCTTTGATTGGGACAGACCCAAGCTTGACGTCCTCCATTACTGCCCCCTCGTCCTTCACAATGGTCCCGATCGTTGGTCGACCGTAGCCTGACGCTTTTCCGGTGTTTGTTGGCACGTGGCCTCTCTGGGCGCTTTACTGTTTCCGCTTCCGTTTCAGTCGTGGTCGATTTCCTTTTCTTCAGACTGACGCCTCGAAGCCATGGTTACGGGGGTAAACACGCGAACCTTTTCGGTGGAAACACAACGGACACGCAACCCCGACTTAAAATGGCGGCGACGGCGTGGCGTTGTTCTCCCTCGCGCTGACGAACCGCCTAAAAGGTGGCGTAGTGTTTTGAGCGCCATGCAAAGCAGTCCGTCCATTCGTTAGTACGAACCACTGTGTGTGACTCAGTTAGTTTAACTAATAGGCTTTACGGAGTCGGTTCGTAAGTATGGGCGTTCGTAACCCGGGACTACGCTGCTGCACATCGGTGCAGACCTCCGAAACCTTCATGACCTAATGTACCAATGTCTGTGCGCCCAGGTTTTTGTGTCTGTGGCCCAACAGTGAGTTGTTGAGCCAGGGAAGTAAGGGTATCTGGTATGGGTGAGCTCAACACAAAACCAAACCAACAGCAAAGGCGATGGAGGAGACGCACAATATAGATAGAACAAAAGACAGGACGATGCAACAAAGACCCGTCTATTTTGATCTTTTCTTTATTTTCCCTGTATAGTATCTTTCCAGATTTGGGGTGGCGCGGTGGTTAGCAGTCGCTTCACAGCAAGAAGGTCCTGGGTTCGAACCCCGGGGTTATCCAACCTTGGGTGTCATCCCAGGTCGTCCTCTGTATGGAGTTTGTATGTTCTCCCCGCGTCTGTGTGGGTCTCCTCCAGGTGCTCCGGTTTCCTCCCACAGTCCAAAGACATGTAGGTCAGGTGAGTAGGCCGTACTAAATTGTCCCTAGGTGTGTGTGTGTGTGTGTGTGTGTGTGTGTGTGTGTGTGTGTGTGTGTGTGTGTGTGTGTGTGTGTCAGCCCTGTGATGGCCTGGCGGCCTATCCAGGGTGTCTCCCCACTTGCGGCCCAATGACTGTTGAGATAGGCTCCAGCATCCCGCAACTCCAATTGGGAAAAAGGAGTTTGGATAATGGATGGATGGATGGATGTTTCCAGATTTCTTTGGTTATTCTTCTTTGATTCGGTTTGGTAAATAATAATAATAATAATAATGATAATAATAATAATAATCCATCCATTATCCAAACCGTTTATCCTGCTCTCAGTGTCGCGGGGATGCTGGAGCCTATCCCAGCAGTCATTGGGCGGCAGGCAGGGAGACATCCTGGACAGGCCGCCAGGCCATCACAGGGTAATAATCATCATCATCATCATCACATTTGCATAGTGCTTTATCTAGACACATTGAAGGGGGTAACTCACTTCAACCACCACCAATGTAGCACCCACCTGGGTGATGCATGGCAGCCATTTTGCACCAGACCGCTCACCACACATCAGCTTGAGGTGGAGAGGGAGGAATCACTGAGCCAATTACATGGGGGGGATGATTAGGTGGCCAGATGGAGAGAGCCAGGTTGGGAATTTTGCCAGGACACCGGGGGACCCCCCTATCCTTTGCAATAAGTGCCATGGGATCTTTAATGATCACAGTGAGTCAGGACCTCGGTTTAGCGTCTCGTCCGAAGGACGGCATCTCCTACAGCACAGTGTCCCCGTCACTGCACTGGGGCATTGGGATTTGATATTTGTTGTTTTTATTAGGACCACAAGGGAAACTGCCCCCTACTGGCCCATCAACACCACTTCCGGCAGCAACTCAGTTTTCCCGGGAGGTCTCCCATCCAAGTACTAACCAAGCCCATACACTGTAAAAAATGAAATCTTATCAAGTGAAAATATCTTGTATTTGGTACAATAAGTCCAGTATTGAGTAGAATTATCTTGAATTATCTTATTCCACTGGCAGATAATTTTGCTTATTTCAAGTTTTGTTCTTGATTTTGGTCAATTTAATCTTGTTTTAAGTAAATGTCAATCGTGTTTTCTTAAAACAAGATTAAACTGACCAAAATCATGAAAAAAAATCTTGAAATAAGCAAAATTATCTGCCAGTGGAATAAGACAATTCAAGATGATTCTACTCAATATTGGATTTATTGTACCAAATACAAGATATTTACACTTGTTAAGATTTCATTCTTTGCAGTGTACCTGCTTCGCCTCCATCATGTGGCAGAGCCAGGGTACATGTCGGTACGGCTGCCGGCAAAAACGTGACACACTAGGGCACACACAAGCACCAACATACAAGCGTGTAGCCAAACACCTGCACATCAGTGTCAATGCAATGCATAGTATACTGAAGAGATGCACAGTAGCATTAGCATAAACCAGCCTTTATTCCTTAACTGTATCATCTCCGCAGTAGCTTAGAATCTCAGGCTGGATCCGGCAGACACTGGCCGAGTCGCCTTCATCACTAAACTAAATTATGCCGGTGCACTTTAATGTTTGCAGAGCTGACGCTGCTGCACTGATTAAACTTCTAGTTGGTACCAATTAATTAATTTGTGGCATTTTGCCATATTTGCATCAGGGTACTTTTTTCCCCCCTCTCTTAAATTTTGAACTCCTCTTTATCATTAATTTGCCCTTTGCATCTTTGTTTTTGTTCTGTAGCTTTGTCATTTATATTTATCAGGTAGGCACAGTTGGATTTAATAAACAACCCAATAATCTCTCGTTGTTGTTGTTGTTAGCATAGTGTATGATGGATTCTGAAATAAAGTTAACGGGGTGAAACGGACCAGTGGGCTGTGAGCAGGAAAAAGCGATATGTTTGCTACCCATCCACAACCTCTCTCAAGGGTGCCGGTTTTGTCAACTCGGGAATCAAACAGAGACTTGTTGACATTGTCTTTCTGTGATCAGTCTTGCCTGTCTCACTGCCAGCCCAAGGTCAACCAGACCACCGGGAAAACTTGGTACTCCAAATGGCCAACCCACATAGGATCTCAGCTGAGGGATTGCATATAACATCTATCACCTATATGAATCATGAAAACCTCTTCTTATGCACTGAAGCGGGTTGCGGCTGGGAAGGTATCCTAAAGAACACAGCACTGCATGTTGAAAGAGCTACATCTAAAGACACTGGAGAAGAAGATGATTGGCCTTTGTCAAAGACCACTTTGTTTTTCCACAATGATGAATTACTTTTTAATATTATGACCATGGATAAATATTATTAAAATTGTATTGCTTAACACTCTGCTACTACTACTACTACTACTACTACTACTACTACTACTACTACTTTCGGCTGCTCCCGTTAGGGGTCGTCACAGCGGATCATCCGTTTCCATCTCTTCCTGTCCTCTGCATCTTCCTCTGTCACACCAGCCACCTGCATGTCCTCCCTCACCACATCCATAAACCTCCTCTCTGGCCTTCCTCTTTTCCTCTTCCCTGGCAGCTCCATATTCAGCATCCTTCTCCCAATATACCCAGCATCTCTCCTCCACACATGTCCAAGCCATCTCAAGCTTGCCTCTCTTGCTTTGTCTCCAACCCGTCCAACCTGAGCTGTCCCTCTTATATAATCGTTCCTAATCCTGTCCTTCTTCGTCACTCCCAGTGAAATCTTAGCATCTTCATCTCTGCCTCCTCCAGCTCCACCTCCTGTCTTTTCGTCAGTGCCACTGTCTCCAAACCATACAAAATAGCTGGTCTCACTACCATCTTGTAAACCTTCCCTTTAACTCTTGCTGGTACCCTTCTTTTGCTAATCACTCCTGACCCTCTTCTCCACCCACTCCACCCTGCCTGCACTCTCTTCTTTGCCTCTCTTCTGCACCCCCTGTTACTTTGGACGGCGTTATTGCTTAACACTCTATAATGTATTATTTGACATGTCTAAAACTGCATACTTGCACACTGCATACTGCATCGTCAAGGTTTATGTACTAGTGGTTGAACATGTCGTAACTCTAACAGTAGCTTGGATGACCATTTCGTTCCGCTTGAATAATCCCTCTTGTCTCTAACGATGTCCTTTACGAGGCTGCATTGTCTCAACGCTAAGCGGTGCAAGAAATAGATTTGCGTCAGAGGTAAATATTAGCAGCCAGCCAGCTAGCTAGCTGGAGGGCATATCAGTCCTACCTCTCATGAGTCCTATGACAGTCAAACCCCAAACTGCATTAGCTCACTTTTTTCCCTCCTGTCTCACAAATAAACAAGATCGGCTTCATTTACTGTTTTATTTCCCATAATATATTTAGAAAAGACTAGAATACACTCAGGTGCATATAAATAATACACAGCTACATGCACAGATTACATAATTAATGTATAATAGATGATGTTCCTTTAAATTTTTCAGTTTGAACTTGAACTGTGCTGTGATTGATGGACGCTTCGCAGACACATTTCGTTTCGGTGCATCTGTCTAACAACATCAACCGCATGCTCAGAATGTAGTATACAACGTGGCACCTCTCACATAATACACAACAGCAGCATACTACACAGTGAGGTCCAGGATGTTCAAGTAAATGCCCTCTTTTCAACTGAGTTTTAGACAAACAGGTTCAATGGACACCTTCATAAATGCCACCTGATGAGGTCTCAATATGTGCCACTCAAAGTGAGGCCTTGATGAGGGTCTGCATCATAGTGACCAAAACCACATATTATCCATACTACCCATACTACCCATAGTATCTGTGGGGTAAAATGGGAATACATACAATATACTTATATTGGGGCTGAAATGATACCATTTACTGTGTCTCGCAGCTTATCTTAAAGCTATTATTAAGGCCTTTTTAATAGCTAACATATATACAATTTTGAGTTGCAGATTTTTATTAATTCTTTTTTAGGTTCACCAACCTCTTGTCACCATAGGTATAGCAGAGATCCTGCTCTCTGGGGAGCAGACAAAGAACAGAACAGCTTGTTCCCAGGTGCAGTCATGTCAAGTTCTCCATGGGGTGGTCATGTTTGAACACCCTAATCCACAGCCTTCATTCTTCCCCCGACTTCAATCGCCGCCGCTGTTGCCACTTCCCCCACAGATACTGCCTATGTAGTGTTTTGCACACAAACCCAAAGAGAGCCTAAGCTGGGGGCTGTTTGCTTTGCACATTCGTTAGGACTTTCAAAGGAAGGCTGGACCTGGTTCATGGTAAAACGCTGCCCAGACCCATCCAGCAGTTGTATTCAACCGCGTGAATGCAGGTTGTCTTTCAAATGCAACCCAACACCGCTACGTCAGCTGGCGTGGCGGTGTCAGGTTGGGTAAAACTGCTCTAAATAGTGTTCTAATTCATGAACAGTATGACAAGTCTGAACCCCCCCCCGCCCCTGACCCAAACCACCCCCATAAGGCACCGACACGCTGCACAAATTCTTCCTCTCCATTTAAAACTCAATTATTCTCTCTTGCTTGACCTCTCTCTCACTCTCGCTCTCTCTGTCTTTCAGAAACTCATGCACGGAAATACACACATGCACACACAAAAACACACAAGTGAACATGAGGGGGGGGAAAAAAGGCAAGCAAAGGAGAACAGCGTCCATTAGGAAAGGGCAGGGTTGCCTTCTATCATTTTAACAGAGTCTGTTGACCTTTTAAATGAGTGAAAGATATGCTACGCTAAAATAAACAGTGGTTTGTTTGTGCCGGCGTGGCAGCTTGTATTGATCTCCGTTCGCAGAAAAGGTCAAAGGCTTGAGCGGTGATTGTTATTAGCAAAACCAAGAAAATGACAATGAACTTTGTATTGTAAGAGTGAAAGAGATACAATCCTTTAATTGGGTTTGCTCGGTACAACGTTGCACAATTTATTTACTTATTTTCTATTTGTTTTCATTGACTACAACTGTATGCAGATCCATTTTGGTGCCATGTTCATTTGTTTGGTGTTGTGTTGATGGTTGTCCACATTCAGGCAGAGTTGTACATGTACAACATTGGTTAACACTATAATAACTACACAAATCAATCATTAGTTAAGTATTATTAACTACTGAATTCATCATTTGTAAAGCATTTGTGAAGCAATTGTGAAGCATTTGTAAAGTAAGACAAGTGCCAGTGGTTGGTGTGTTAATACATGTTTTACAAATACTTATTAATACTGCAATTCGTGATTAATTCATGCACAAATGTACGTCTAAATATTTTATTAATCATGTAAATATACTTTCTAAAGGATCTTATGAGCCTTTAGACTTTTGTGAGTCTCGCGGTGCTGCTGGCCTTTCAATCTCATGTGTACATGCTTTGTAAAGCATAGATAGTCCTCACTTTAGATGAGCTCATACAAAATACTCAACTAACAACTGGTAACTACCTGAATTAATCATGAATTGCAGTATCAATAAGTATTTATAAAACATCTATTAACACACTAACCATTGGTGTATTTCTTGCTTTACAAATACTTTACAAATTCTTTACAAATGCTGTACAAATGCTTTACAAATGATGAATGCAGTAGTTAATAATACTTAACTAATGCTTCATTGGTGTAGTTATTATGACGTATTCCCCAACATTGTGGTTGTACATTTAAGTGTCGATGGCGTCGACTACAAATGATTTCAAATCGGTAGTATTATCTTCAACCCATCTGCAGTGTGCACTACAGCTGGCTCCACTCACTCTACTGGAAACTAATATTACTCCATCCTGAGGGGGCACCAACTCTGAATACGAAGTCCCCACAGAAAATCTTGTCTCTTATGATAGAAATGCTTTCTGAGCCCGTGAACACAGTAACTTGTCACAGCACACCACAGCATAGGCCAGTAGTTGAAAAGGACCAAATACTTCACATTAGACTCTTCACACAGACTCTTAAATGGAGTGATCAGTTTAAGAGTCTGTGTGAAGAGTCTAATGTGAATTACTATTTGCACAAGTTTGCTGCTATTTGCACAAATGTACCGTGGACTGCTTGCGATACCTGTTCATTGTGGTTATTGTTTGTGACTGCAAAATCTACCATTTGCACAAGTTTACTGTTTACAATACCGCTCCATGCTGTTGTACAGACATTCTCTACTGTAGCACACTGTCCAACAAAGTACATCCAAAGTCTGCACTGACTGTTCCTGCACTTTGATTTCTTCAAGTAATTTTACAAGTGTTTTTATCTACCACTTGTGTGTCGAGCCATTAAATCAAGCATTTCATTATCAGAATAAGTGTAAACTGGCTTTTCATATGGGCCAAATAAACTTGAAAGTCTGGATTAGGGTCAGTGCTCCATGCAAAATCCATTGTGGTTACATGATAATGCACTACAGCTGTGACTGCTAAATTACTTTTTTTTTTTACATTACATTACAGTCATTTAGCCGACGCTTTTATCCAAAGCGACTTACAAGAAGTGCGTTTAACAGGAAATCAGGAGAACTACTAGTCATCACATGACACCTTAAGTCTACTAACTGGCATAACCATGCCAATATCCGGGCTCTAGTTTGGTCAAATTAAGGAGTAAACTACCAACTAAGCCTTATGTTCAGCAACTCAGCATCGGAGTCACCACTGAGGGGACTTCTGTGAGGTTTAATCACTCTCCTTTTTGAGGGGTCGCTAAATGAGGCACTGTACAGTGTCATTTAGTTTAGGGAGCCATACGTTATTGATCGCCAAACTGTTTGTTGGATCGGTAATTGTAAAATATCAAAAAAGAGAGATGAAGAAGAGAGTGCAGGCAGGGTGGAGTGGGTGGAGAAGAGTGTCAGGAGTGATTTCCAACAGAAGGGTACCAGCAAGAGTTAAAGGGAAGGTTTCCAAGATGGTTGTGAGACCAGCTATGTTAAATGGTTTGGAGACAGTGGCACTGATGAAAAGACCGGAGGCTGAGCTGGAGGTGGCAGAGATGAAGATGCTAAGATGTTCATTGGAAGTGATGAAGAAGGACAGGATTAGGAACGAGTATATTAGAGGGACAGCTCAGGTTGGACGGTTTGGAGACAAAGCAAGAGAGGCAAGATTGAGATGGCTTGGACATGTGTGGAGGAGAGATGCTGGGTATATTGGGAGAAGGGTGCTTAATATGGAGCTGCCAGGGAAGAGGAGAAGAGGAAGGCCAAAGAGGAGGTTTATGGATGTGGTGAGGGAGGACATGCAGGTGGCTGGTGTGACAGAGGAAGATGCAGAGGACAGGAAGAGATGGAAACGGATGATCCGCTGTGGTGACCCCTAACTGGAGCAGCCAAAAGTAGTAGTAGTAGTAGTAGTAGTAGTAGTAGTAGTTGTTACAGTTAGAATACTCAGAACACCCTACTGCAATGCCACTGCACAACAAGTACTAAAATGATCACTTACTCAACTGTGATGCTAATGCATACAAGCTTTTGTCGGACAAACCAAGACAAGATAAAGATCTTGTGTATCAGCCACTGAAGGTAAACAGCCATTATAATTTAAACTGATGTCTCTCGCTCACCCCTCTGTGCTGCGGAGAGCCTGAAAGAGAAGCCTATCAATGATTGATGAACGCCACTCTATTGCACATATCTGCCTGCACTTTGCAACTCAGTGATTTACAGTACAAAGCCGTTTTCCTCACCAGCCCATACAAACTCATGTATTGTGCATCAACTCCCTTACACAAAGTGTACACATTGAGCCTGTGTGTCTACAGGAAGAGGACTCAGAGTATCCGTTGATGTCTGCGTTATGCACATTATACCCCATGCGAACAACATCCTTCAAGTATTGTCCTTTTTTTTGATTGACCTTTTGCAAAATTTCAAAGTCCCCCCCCCCCTTTTTACTGTTGCTCTGTCCAATATGAGAAACTGTCAAGTTGAGCTCCATTATTATTACTCTGCTGTCACAGCAACACTGTAAATAGACTCAGATGACTATAGCTAGCATGAATAGAGACTAAGATGACTATAGCTAGCATGAATAGAGACTAAGATGACTATAGCTAGCATAAATAGAGACTAAGATGACTATAGCTAGCATGAATAGAGACTAAGATGACTATAGCTAGCATGAATAGAGACTAAGATGACTATAGCTAGCATAAATAGAGACTAAGATGACTATAGCTAGCTTACATTTAAGCAACTATAAATGGACTGCATTTTTACGTAGCGCATTTCTAGTCAACCGACCCCTCAAAGCGCTTTAAAATGTACGCTCCACATTCATACACCGATGGCCATGCAGGGTGCCAGCCTGCTCATCAGGAGCAGTTTGGGGTTCAGTGTCTTGCTCAAGGACACCTTGACACGCTCTTCTTCGGAGCCGGGAATCGAACCAGCAACCTTCCGGTTGCTAAATGACCCGCTCTACCTCCTGAGCCATGCCGCCCCAAATATAAGCCTCCCACGGTCTTCCACAAAGTTTAATTCCTAGGGGGAATTTTTATGAAGGTCCGGTTAAGGTTTGGAGAAAGTCATCAAAAACACAATACCCTTTTGTGAGTTGCTCGGGATAGTGGAAGTCTGTTTAGTTTCCCCAATTCCTTTGCACCGTTTCCCTTTCTTTAGCCATGTGTCTTTACTAACTGAGCTTTGTCCACCACACGTCGCGTCAAAGCTGCACTCTGTTGCTCTGCTATATTGGAGGAAACAGGGACAACTCCATTATGATCTTATGAACAGATCCATCCGTCCATTATGCAAACCACTTATCCTAATTAGGGGCACGGGATGCTGGAGCCTATCCCAGCAGTCATAGGGCGGCAGACGGGGAAACACCCTGGACAGGCTGCCAGTCTATCACAGGGCCCGCACACGCACACGCACCTAGGGACAATTTAGTATAGTCGAGTCACCTGACCTATATGTCTTTGGACTGTGGAAGGAAACCAAGGTTGGACAACCCCGGGATTCGAACCCGGGACCTTCTTGCTGCGCTAACCGCCGCGCCACCGCGCCGCCGTCATGAACAGATGAACAGTGACTTTGCAAACGTCTTGTCAGTGAAACGGCGTTGGAGGCCGGTGAAGAAAGGATTTCTGATTAGCATTCTTTGCTTCGTCGTCCTGACAGCTCCCCGCCGGGCTTATATCGCAGCCTTATCAGCCCTTGCTGTTCCCGTTAGAAACACGCGGTTAAAATGGGTAACCACAGCAACGTGCGGGTCTCTGCATCCGAACCCCGCCAACTGTGGTTACAGAAACGTATTCCCGCCGGGCAAATGACCAAGCACACACCGTCTGCAGGGTCTGCAGGGTCTGCAGGGTCTGTGACCATGCAGACTTTTTTCCCAGCATGCACACACACACAGATTCTGTTCAGCTCTGGGCACGAGAGAGAGGCGAAAAGGGAGGGAGAGAGAGACACAGAGAGAGAGAGAGAGACAGAGACAGAGAGAGAGAGAGACACACAGAGAGAGAGAGAGACACACAGAGAGAGAGAGAGAGAGAGAGACAGAGAGAGAGAGAGACACACAAAGAGAGAGACAGAGAGAGAGACACAGAGAGAGAGAGAGACAGAGAGAGAGAGGGGGGGGGGTCTTTTTGATTCACTCCCAAGACTAATTTGACCCCCCCCCTCCCCAGATTTTGTGATTAAGGAGCAGCGTGAGGGCCTCGGGGCATTCCCTAAACTGTGTAAATCTGAGGAACGATATGGCCGCTATTAGATAAGCAAACGTGTGTGTAAATACATCATACACGACCGCCGCAGGAAGGTGATTGGCTTGTTTTGTTTTGTTGCACAGAGACGGTTGGCAAAAAAGGGGAGGGGGAGGGGGGGGTTGCGTCTTGTCACGCTAAATGAAAACGCCGGACGGACTCGAGGGTGTCTGTCTATTTTCTGAATACCAGTGTAAACCAGTAATAAGACACGTTAGCCCCTAGCTAACGGGTCTGACCCTTTAGCCGAGCGGTCAGTGATGTCGCCTTGTGGTGCAGTACACCTCGTATCGAATCCCGCACCGGGCAAGAAAATAACCGGTTACATTGGTGGCAGCGGTGGGATCCGGAAGTGTGCAGATCCTCAGAAGTCTCTTCGGAGCGCGGGAATGACGAAGCGCGAGGGCGCGCTTCCGGGGAGAGGGTGCCGACTGTAAACTACTAATAAGACACGTTAGCCCAGGGGTCCCCAATTACTTTTCATAGCGGGCCACTTTTAAAACCACGGGCCACTCAACCTCCAGCAGCATGTTGTTCGTTAGTTTGTTTTGGTGTCGATACGTTGCAGGTATTATAAGTTAAACAGAGATTTTTCATGTATTTTTCGATATATTACTAGTCTTACTTTTACTAAGAAATTAATGGGGGTTTTTTTTGTAGGGAAATAAAAAAAATGATTCCTTCTGGCATTTCTCCAAAAATTCTCGCGGACCATACATCAACCCGTCACGGGCAGGACGTGGCCCGCGGGCCGCCTATTGGGGACCCTAGCTAACGGGTCTGACCCTTTAGCCGAGCGGTCAGTGACGTCGCCTTGTGGTGCAGTACACCCCGTATCGAATCCCGCACCGGGCAGGAAAATAACCGGTTACACCAGTTTGCTCCAGGTTGGGCGGCTGTAAACGGCAATACGGTATCGCGGGACTCAAAGCCTCCTCCGGGTCGCCGTCGCGCCCCCTTCCTCTCCGGAAGCCTCGAGACGGAGAAAGGGAACTGGGCGCCCGTTGTTTGTGGCGGCTTATTGATATGTGACGCCTTTCTTGTGAGGAAGCGTATTTTTAAAATTTGAGCATCTGTTCCTCGCTGATATATACAAATAAAGCACTCAGACTGCACAGTGAATTATCTGGGCTCTCAGGCTGCACGAGGAGTAATGTGCGCTCGCAGAAAGGGGGGAGTGTGCATCGTTTTAACGTCCAATAACAAACAGCGCGCAGCTCTCTGCACAAACACCGGCCTCCATTACATGGCTTTAGTGAGCCAAACATGCAAATCCATGTCCAAAATGCGCCTTTTGTGTATAATCTCGACACAATTTCCACGGGATTAGGATTTAGCAAGAGAGAGGGGGGGGGAAGACTGGTGGAATACATTGCATGGAATATATCAGTCCGCCACCAGCACCACCAGCACCGCCACCAGCACCACGCCGTACAGTACACTGCATCAAAGAAGTGCCTCGCCAAAGAAGAACAAGGCTCGAGCAGAGCCCAGATTTCTTTAAAAACAGTATTTGTAATACTGGCGCGCTGCTGCATACTTATGCGTCACCATTAAGGGCTATAGTCTGCAGCTGGCCAGAGATTTCTGTTCTTTGCCCTGCATTAAAAAAAAAAGAAGAAAAAAAAGGCCTCTAACCTCGATCTGCCTTTGCACAACTCCACAAGCAGAAATATGAACTGCAGAAAGTGTGCGGTAAGCAGCTGTGATGTGGTAATCACATCACTGGCCGCCCTCTTCAAAAAGTATTATCTGGTGCAGCCGCCTAGCCAGTCCACCGGTCGATGGCAAACAGCCCCTCCGAGGGCAGGCTCTCAGGAGGAGACCAGAGGTGATTTGGCCTCAACATAAAAATCACTCAAATGTGGCTGAATGTGGTGCAAGCAATCCTACGATATACATATAGCTCTATCTATCTATCTATCTATCTATCTATCTATCTATCTATCTATCTATCTATCTATCTATCTATCTATCTATCTATCTATCTATCTATCTATCTATCTATCTATCTATCTATCTATCTATCTATCTATCTATCTATCTATCTGTCTATCTATCTATCTATCTCTATATATATCTATCTATATATCCATCCATCTATCTATATCTATCTATCTATCTATCTATCTATCTATCTATCTATCTATCTATCTATCTATCTATCTATCTATCTATCTATCTATCTATCTCTCTCTCTCTCTCTCTCTCTCTCTCTCTCTCTCTCTCTCTCTCTCTCTCTCTCTCTCTCTCTCTCTCTCTCTCTCTCTCTCTCTCTCTATATATATATATATATATATATATATATATATATATATATACATGTGTGTGTGTGTGTGTTGCATTGCAAATCACATGTTGAACAGGCAGGCAACAAATTGCCCCGTTGATGCTGTGCACTTTGGGATGTGTCGCCGTGTATGGATCCACCCGGGAGATGTCCCCAGGTGAAAAAAATTACAAAATAAAAATAATTAGAAGAAATTACCCAGTGCACAGCAAAGCGCTTCAAAAAATGCAACAGGTAGATTACGGGCGGATGTAGAGGTTATCGCTTTCGCAAAAAAGGTGAAGTCTTCTCTTTTCGCCGTCATACATTCTTCTTATTGAGTTCTTTTCTGAAAGTCGACCCCTCAAACGGACAGAAGCGCAGAACCAAATCCCGTGTTGTGGAATTAGTGGGGCGTGTAGATACGTATGTGCGGCATTGCCACACCTCAGGGCGGGTCACTTTCATAGCTCACCATCTCCGCCCGGAGGGGCGTAGGTTGAGACTACAGAGCGTGTGCAGGTCTTCATTATCCAGCCGTCCATGATCCGAACCGCTTACCCTGCTCTCAGGGTGGCGGGGATGCTGGAGCCTATCCCAGCCGTCACTGGGCGGCAGGTGGGGAGACACCCTGGACAGGCCGCCAGGCCATCACACAGGGCCCACACACACATTCATACCTAGGGACAACTTAGTACGGCCGAGTCACCTGACCTGCATGTCTTTGGACTGTGGGAGGAAACCGGAGCCCCCGGAGGAAACCCACGCAGACATGAGGAGAACATGCAAACTCCACACAGAGCACGACCCGGGATGACCCCCGAGGTTGGACTACCCCGGGGCTCGAACCCAGGGCCTTCTTCAGCGCTAACCACTGTTCGGCCAGGGGTCTTCATTAACCTCCTCTAAAATAACACTAATGTAAATGTGAGACATTACGGATCCCTGGGGAGGCCTCCTCCTTCTCTTGCTCCCTTCCCGAGCAAATGTGGTACGGGGTGCGAGTCCAGCCTCTTATCGGGAGGCCCTCCGCCCGGGCAGACGAAGGTCTCCCTGACTCCGAGGCTTCACTGAACGTGGCCTCAGATTCCCGACTCATTTCGTGGCGGGTGAGGAAGTCGTGTAGGTGCTCGTGCGCAGCATTTGTGCCGCTTCCTGATCCGTATCCGGTTTCCGGCTGGAGGGGCTGTGCGCCTTAAAACGTTAGTCGTGGTGAGAAGAGGAGCGGCTCACCCTCGGCGCCCGGGCCCTCGCCTGCTCTCAACGTCTATCGGCTATCCGAGGACAATTTGTAGAGGATCAGCGCCGTGTCCGGAAGAAACACAGTCCATACGGACAAAACCTCTTGGACCGCGAATGAGGCTCTTTTAAACCAGGGCCGGTGAAGTCCGCCAGTCGTCAGTATACACTCCGAATATTAGGCTGCATCTCCGAACCCCACTCCAAATGAGCCGGCGGTGCAGGCGGGGGTTAAACGCGGGATTCCCCCCCTACTTGGCTGAGATAATCTGTTATTCGAAGGACGGGCCCTTAATCGATGTAACCCGGCGGGAACGACCGGGCATCTATAATGGCTATGAAACACTGGAACTTGACCCCCCCCACACACGCCCCCCCCGCCCCCCCACCCCAAACGGCTCTGACAACAAACACTGGGCAGGATGAAAGGATTGGAAGTGACCCGAGGGATCATCTGACCTGGATTCAGTTAAACCTTTATAGGCAGATCAGGGGATAGACTCTTAAGAGGGGAAAGGCTACCGGCAGACGGCTAACGCTGCCGGGGACGAGGAGACACACACACACACACACACACACACACACACACACACACACACACACACACACACACACACACACACACACACACACACAGACAGTTTACCTTGTGTGTCTGTTTGTGTGTTTGTGTGTGTGTTTGTGTCTCTCTCTCTCTCTCTCTCTCTCTCTCTCTCTCTCTCTCTCTCTCTCTCTCTCTCTCTCTCTCTCTCTCTCTCTCTCTCTCTCTCTCTCTAGCACACCCAAAGGCCCACACAAAACGAGCCCGTCCCTTTTGCTGAGCTTGTGGGGGAGATGTGACTTGAACAAGGCGGTGCTGAAAGGACGCGAGGCAGAGACTCCCAGGCAGGACCGCTGGCTTGTCTCAACCCCGGCCAGTTGTTCACAGCCAACTTTGTCTTTCTTTTTTTTTTAACTTTCAGCATGGATACCATTCCTAGTGTTTGAGAAAGCGAAGACGACGTGTGTTTTCCCCCCCCCTGGATTTCGGCCTCCCGGCCGTGGCAGCAGGTTTCCTCAAGAAGGCTGGAATGAAGGATCTGGCTCTCTACCCTCATTCATCACTGACACCCCGCACAAAAATGTGGTCAACAAAAACATACAAGGGAAAAAAGAAATAATTGCTATATATTATGCACAATAAGCTGCAATAAGCTGGGCAGACTCAGAGAAAGGGGGGGGGAGGAGAAGATGGGGTTGATGGGTGACGACTTCCGTGTTCTGCAGAATAACACACCGCCTCTCACGTGACGTTGCTTTGCCTGTAACGGTCGCAGCGGTTGCAGCGGAATGCGGGTACCGTTGATGACGTCACTACTCCCCAAACCCACGTGGCGCGCCGTTAGAGGACTTGCGACGAGCGAGTCAAGCCACGGAGCTCTGGGTCAGTCACGCACCACGTCCGATCCAGATGGGGCCTTTAGTCCTAACTGGAAGGGAGCCTGTAAAGAACGAGGGACGACGAAAGTCCTGCTTCCTAGGATTACTTTCTTCCGCCAGAAAAGAAGAAGAAGAAGAAGAAGAAGAAGAAGAAGAAGAAGAAGAAGAAGAAGAAGAAAACAGGGCTGTCAGGAATTATTTGAATGAAACTTTCGAGCAGCGAAGACCATCCAGCTAGTCTGGTGAGTATAGGATGCAGTGTGAATACACGGGCCTACCCCTCTGTCTTTAACATATAACGACACCAGGACCAGGACCACTCAAACTGACCTATGGTCTTCAGCGGACCATCAGTTCACACACACACACACACACACACACACACACACACACACACACACACACACACACACTTGCTTGCTGGTTGTCCATCGTGCCCGATGATGACCATCTTCTTCTATTTGTGGGTCCTTTGAGGACTCAGATAGCAGAAGATACCTGCGCAGCAGAGATGGTTTTTAAAGTGGCATGGGGGGTGCGCTTCTCCCAACGCCACATGACTTGATTGTAGAGGAGATGGTTCCGATGGCAAGGGGGATCCCTAGACGACCGGCACCTCCACACAACTGCAGGGGGCTGCCGGAAATCCGGTTTTTCGGAAACCGCCTCGAAGCGTGCCGCCACAGCTTGCTTTTCTGTTGGGGTAAGCTCCCTTAGCCTTATGTCTTCCAGACTCACCCACAAGGCAGCGGGGCAGTGGTTGATAGGTGCCAGGGCGTGTCCACCAGGGTGGGCCTGCACACCATATCTCTGGGGCCCACTGCTGCTCCGAGATCCCCTGCCAAGTTAGCCTGGGGCCGCAAGACCCCAGTTACCACGTGTGGCCACGGGGAGGCCTGGCAGGAGTCTTGGTGAAGGAGAGGCTATGTACTGGCAAGGGAAGGCTTACACGCTAGCATGCTTCCCTATTCGCCACAAAGGCTAGCCAGCGGCAGCAAGCTAAGGGCAGGAAGGACACATGCGCCTTCCCTCCAACTACACACTGCTGCACTAGACGCATCACAACACCCTGTGTGTATGTACACACACACACACACACACACACACACAGACGTAGGTTGGCCTACACAAACACACACAAATGTGCAAACAACTACATACACATATGCACATTTATTAATGCTGCCCCCCCCCCACACACACACATACATACACACACACACACACACACACACACACATACATACATACAGACGTAGCTTGGCCTACACAAACACACAAATGTGCAAACAACTACATACACATATGCACATTTATTAAGGGTGGGCCCACACACACACACACACACACACAGCATCTTACACACACCGCACACTATTTATTATTATTAGTGCTTTTTTGTTGTTGCGTTTTGTTATCTTATTACTATTGCCGCTGCAGTGTTGAGGAGCTGAAACACTAATTGTCCTCTCTTGTGCTTGTATAATGAGACGCACCACCTCTTGAGTCTTGAACTGTGTCCCGGATCTCGGATATAGCGTCCTTCATGCGAGCACATCAGTGTTTTCACGCAACCAAGTGTACGGACGCGTCACGCGCACGCGCGGGGGGGTTGTTTGGGGTCCGTCTGTGCGTGCGTGCTGCTCGTGCAGAGGAGCGTCTCCGCTGGCGCCTCGCGGTCCGGCCGAGAGAAGTAAGACAGCGCCATCAATCGCACGGCGGCCACACTCCCCGTTGCCCGAGAGTTGGGAAAGTAGGCGAGAGTTGAAAGTCGGCGGAGGTTGTGCCGGCGGCGGCGTGACGGGGGCGGGATGGCGGGGGACGGCGAGTCCGACATAAACGCAGCGGCAGCAGGTCCCTTCACAGGTCCGCTGTCTCGTGTGTCCACTCTGCGCCCGTTCACGGGACAGTGGCGGAGCGCGTGAGACACGGCGTTATGTGAGCTCCGCATCCCGCACGCGAGGAGCGGCTGGGCTCAGGGAAGAGTTTTTTTTTTGCGTGTGCGTGCGTGTTTTTGTGTGCGTGTGTGCGTGTGATTCAGCCGGGCAGCTGAGACGTCCCCCACCGTGTGTTTGAATAACTTAAAGCCGTATAAAACACGACCTTAGCCGGCCAGATCAGAAGAGCCCTGACGGCGGGCTCGGCTGTGTGGACTCTGAGGTTTCGCCTCATGCCAACAGTAAGTAGATCCGGGCGTGCGCAGCGCGGAAAGATACCGGGCAGCGTGTGTGTGTGTGTGTGTGTGTGTGTGAGAGAGAGAGAGAAAGGGGAGGGAGGAGAGAGAGGAGGGGGAGGGAGAGGGAGAGAGAGAGCGCACAGTAAGGAGAGCGGAGAACCAAGTGGACGGGGTAGCGGAGAGGGCTCCACGTATTACCATGCGGAGATCTGGATTCTACGAACTGCACGAGAAACCTCGCGGTCTCCCAGGCTGCTGAGCGCGTGGGCAGGTAAACGCGTTGCTCTTCTTCACCTCTTCTGCCGGCGGCCGTGCGCGAGCTCCGCTGTTCTTTTTCCAGACGGGTAAAAAAAAGAAAAGAAAAAAAGTTGAAATAGATTCGGCCGCGGAACCATTGTGAGGAGACGACCCGCCGCCGCTTTTCTCCTTCTTCTCCTTCTCCTCCTTCTCCTCCTCCTCCTCCAGAAGTTCGGCGCCTCTCGCATTCAACCCGACCGCCGTGTTTTTTGTTTGTTTTTACCCCCTCAGCTCCATTTAGACGCCCCCGCCGCGCCGCTTGTCTCCACATCTCCCCCAGTGCGTTACGCTTGGTGGCGTGTTAGAAAGGTGTCGTGTGTGCTTTCTTTCTTTCTTTCTTTCTTTCTTTCTTTCTTTCTTTCTTTCTTTCTTTCTTTCTTTCCCCTCTTTTCGGCAACGCTGCTGCTGCCGCTGCATCTGCTCCGCGCCGCCGCCGCCGCTCCGTGGAAGTGGACGGACTTGGTTGGGGGATGGGTTTGGAAACCTAATAGTCAGGAGGCAACTCGTTTTGCGTTGCCCGTTTCTGCTCTTTTGTTGGTCGCCGGTGGCTCGGCTTCTAGTGTAGGGACTCGGCTTCTAGTGTAGGGACTCGGCTTCTAGTGTAGGGACTCGGCTTCTAGTGTAGGGACTCGACTTGTAGTGTAGGGACTCGACTTCTAGTGTAGGGACTCGACTTGTAGTGTAGGGACTCGGCTTCTAGTGTAGGGACTCGGCTTCTAGTGTACGGACTCGGCTTCTAGCCCAGGGACTCGGCTTGTAGTGTACGGACTCGGCTTGTAGTGTACGGACTCGGCTTCTAGCCCAGGGACTCGGCTTGTAGTGTAGGGACTCGGGAGAAGTTGTGCCTGCGTGCTCCCGAGAGGCTTTGTAGGCGAAGTCGCGATCTCACTTATTCGCGTTGATTGCCAGCGAGCAGTACCTGCATGTGACCTTTTTGGGGAATGTCCTCCGGGCTGCGCTGCGCTCCGTCACATATTAACTTCTCATGGAAAATCAATGACTAACCTGCAGGCCGGAGCCGTCTCGCTGATAACGCCGGGAGTGCATGGGGGAGGGGGAGGGGGGGGGGAGGAGAAAAAGTCCTTCTGCGCAAACTTGGTTTTATTCGCGTGCAGACGCGCGGTCGGTGCTCCCAACTGAAGTGAGCCGGAGATGATTTGAAACACGTTTCCGTGCCCTGCTGTTTTACTTTAAACCTACACAAAACCCAAATGGGAGACGTCTTGACGCATGCTCGATAATCCAGGTAAGGACTGCGCAGAAAGCGGAGTCGGTTCATCCGGACACAAGGTTAACGGTGTGAGCTTTAATGTAGAGTTTTGGGTTTTTGTCGCTACTAGTGATTGAAAAAAATTGCGTCGTTAACCTCCTCCCGCTATTATTTCACGTTTATGTGTCGAGCAATTGTGGGATCGTCGTATTAAGATGTAATTGAATGGGTGTATTAATTGTTTTGTCTTGTGTCTAGAATGTTCTGAAATGCAGTAGCAAAATGCAATAACGAACCAAAAACATGTTTTTACATTAAAGGCGAGTATTTGGATGAACGAGGTCCAGCTCCTGGTTGGAGTTATTAGTTTCAAATCCCCTTCTCGTTCTGAACCGCCAGCACTCCATGTTCACATTCGGATAATTTACCTCCATGTCATCCAGTTTCCCATGACAGCTATTTACCTGTCTGTCACCCTGACTATCCCTCTTCCTGGCAATTAAATGAGTAAGGTAAAGGGCAAACTAATAAGGAAAATACAGTTTTCAGCCTTTATCTCCAACCTACGGGATGGTTACAGTGGATTTAACCCATAGTTGATTCTAATTTAATTTATGCATATGAATGTTTTAAGGACAATTGCCCCCCCCCACCATTTAGTAAACATGTTTTGCAAAGGCTAAAGCTTCATAATTCAACATTAACAATTTTTTTTCTATTCCAGGTTGTTCTGCAAAGGTCACGGTACGAAAATGGGGAAAAACATGATTTCACTACTTGTGCTGCTCCTACAGCTCATCTGTGGAAGCACAAGTAACCAAAGGGTGGCAAGGGCAGCCTCCATGCAATTCACATACTCTGTTTACAATGCCACTATCTACGAGAACTCTGCTGCTAAGACTTACCTGGAGAGCCATGCCAAGATGGGTATCTACATCGCAGACCCAGCCTGGGAGATACGGTACAAAATAGTTTCTGGTGACAATGAGAACCTGTTCAAAGCAGAGGATTACCTGCTGGGAGATTTTAGTTTTTTGCGAATAAGGACCAAAGGAGGCAGTACTGCCATTCTGAACCGGGAGGTCAAAGACCACTACATGCTGACTGTCAAAGCGTTGGAAAGAGGCACCAATTTAGAGGCTCGCACAAGGGTTAAGGTTCAGGTACTGGACACCAATGATCTTAGGCCTCTGTTTTCACCAACTTCTTACAGCATCTCTGTGCCAGAGAACACGGCCATACGCACAAGTGTGGCCAAGGTCACGGCAACGGATGCAGACATCGGTACTAATGGAGAATACTACTATAGTTTCAGAGAGTGGACGGACATGTTTGCTGTCCATCCAACAAGTGGAGTTGTGACATTGACTGGTAAATTAGACTATTCTGAGACCAAGCTGTTTGAGTTTGAGATCCTTGCAGTGGACAGAGGGATGAAGCTGTATGGGAGCAGTGGCTTCAGTAGCATGGCCAAATTGACCGTTAGGATAGAACAAGCCAATGAACATGCACCTGTAATCACAGCTGTTACCCTGGCCCCTTCAGACACTGACCATGACCCCACCTATGCTATTGTGACAGTAGAGGACAATGACCAGGGACCAAATGGAGAGATAGCGTCATTGACTGTTGTGGCAGGTGACCCACTTCAGCAGTTTAAGGCCGTGAGAACCAGTCCTGGCAGCAAGGAGTATAAAATCAAAGCCGTCAAGGATGTAGACTGGGACAGCCAACCTTTTGGATACAACCTCACTCTACAGGCCAAAGACAAGGGAAACCCCCCTCAGTTTTCTTCTGCTAAATTGGTACATGTTACTTCCCCGCAGTTTAAAGTGGGTCCTCCAAAATTTGAAAAGGCTATTTACAGGGTCAATCTCAGTGAATTTGCCCCTCTTCACACACCTGTTGCTCTGGTGACAGCCCTTCCCAAGTATCCACATCTAAAATATGCATTTAGGCATAAGTCTGAAAAGAGCAAATTCACCGTTAATCCAGACACAGGCTTAATTACCACAACAGGGCCCATTAATGCTGAATATTCCCCTAGATATGAGCTGGAAGTTACCACCAGTGACAAAAAGGCAGCGACTAAAGTGATCATAGATGTGACTGACGTGAACAACAATGCACCAGAGTTCCAGCAGACATCTTACAAGGCCACTGTTGATGAGAATGTACCTGTTGGGACTAGTGTGCTAGCGGTGAAAGCCACTGATCTTGACAGAGGTGAGAATGGCTATGTGACCTACAGCATTACGAATGTCAGCCCACAACCATTTGTCATTGACTACTTCTCCGGGGTCATCAGTACCTCAGAGAGTCTAGATTATGAGCTGATGCCAAGGATTTATAATCTCAGAGTCAGGGCGTCAGACTGGGGATCGCCTTTTCGCAGGGAAGTGGAGGCATCTGTCACTGTAACACTAAATAACTTGAATGACAATAAGCCTCTGTTTGAAAATGTTGACTGCGAAGTCACTGTGCCAAGAGACCACGGCGTGGGAGAGCAGATAACAACTGTGTCTGCCATTGATGCTGATGAACTGCAGCTTGTACGGTACAGTATTAAAGCTGGGAATGACCTTGACCTTTTCGAACTAAACCCAAATTCAGGCGTGCTCTCACTGAGGCAGTCACTGAGTGAGGGAGAGGCAGCTAAAGTGTCTTTTCATAGTTTACAAATCACGGCCAGTGACGGCGAACACGAGACTCAGTCAATGGTCATGAATATAACTGTCATCACAGCACGCAAGCCTGTCCAATTAAAATGCATCGACACTGGTGTTGCTACTATGCTGGCAGAAAAACTGCTTCAAGGCAGCAAGATTCACACCCAGACAGAGCCAGATGATAACTTTATGGACATTCACTCTGTCAACCGCTATACTCCACAGTTTGCTGAGTCTTTCCCAAGTGTCATTGAGGTTAAAGAGGACCTTCCTGTTGGGGCCCGGATTGTCCATTTAAGTGCCACAGACACAGATAGTGGCTTCAATGGAAAACTCGTGTATGTTATTTCAGGAGGAGACACAGAGAGTCGCTTCATTGTAGAAATGGAAAGTGGCTGGCTTTTGGTTTATGCTCCTCTTGACAGAGAAACAACAGACCACTATACGCTCAACGTCACAGTCTATGATCTCGGTATCCCACAGAAATCTTCGTCACGCCTCTTGGATGTTAAGATCTTGGATGCTAATGATAACAGCCCCCAATTTTTGCAAGATTCATATTCAGTTGAAATAAGCGAGAGTACACCAGTAGGAACAGAAATCATTCAGGTGGATTCGACAGATAAGGACCAAGGGGATAATGGAATTGTCAAGTACTCGATTCTAGCCGGCACAGATCATTTTGCAATCAATGAGGAGACTGGTTTGGTGACTGTGACAAAACCACTGGATCGTGAGGTCCAACCAGTTTATAATTTGAAGATAGCGGCTCATGACCAGGCAACCAGTGAGCCGCAGCTAGTATCCACAGTGGTGCTTAAGATCATTTTGGAAGATGTCAATGATAACCCACCTAAATTTGTTCCTCCCAATTACCGTGTGAAGGTGAGGGAGGACCTTCCTGTCGGTACTGTGATTATGTGGCTGGAGGCTCACGACCCTGATGTTGGACCGTCCAGTCAGGTACGCTATAGCCTTATCGACAACGGAGATGGGAATTTTGAGGTAGACAAACTCAGCGGGGCAGTGCGCATTGTGCAAAATCTGGATTATGAGAAAAAGCAGGTGTACAATCTCACGGCAAAGGCCAAGGACAAAGGGAAGCCGATGTCTTTGTCATCTACCTGTTTCATTGAAGTGGACGTGGTGGACGTGAACGAGAATCTCTACAGGCCATGGTTCCCATCGTTTGTGGATAAGGGATTTATTAAAGAGGACGCACTTGTCGGGACCTCTGTGATGAAAGTAACTGCTCAAGACGAAGACAAAGGCAGAGACGGCGAGATTCAATACTCCATACGGGATGGATCGGGGCTCGGGATATTCACAGTCGATGAGACCGGTGAGTTTCCTTTCATACCTCTGTCAGGTGGAGCTGCTATGTAAATAATCTATTGGAACATTTGAAATTCTATATCTTTTGATTATGTGAGATACCCTTCAGCTTGAATGACTGTTAAGAAGGTCGCATCAAAAAAAGGTATTCACTCAGCGGGGCGTGTGTTGGTGCCTGCATTTGTGGAAGACATCGAGATGGGGAGGTTTCCAGGAGAATAGGTGACTTTCCTGGCTTCGTTCATTTTCCATTTGGAGAGTGAGTCACTGGCAGGAACAGATGAACCACCTGTCTCTTCTTGTCTCATTCCTGCATTCTTACCTCTTTGCTGTGAAAACTGGGAGGGTTTTTGAGTGAATTGCCCTCTTCCCCCCCTCCCCGCTCGTGCTCTCGCCGGTGACTTGACTGCAAGCTCTTTTTAATTTCAGTTTTGGAGACGTCGTCATGTAGTATGCTTTGAATTAAGTTTCATAATGTCACCCTTCTGCAATTATTATTGCTGTTTCGACAGAATGCCAAAGCCTTGCGCTGTTGGCTGAATGTTTGCACCGGTTTCCTACGGTATTTTAGTGAATGCATTAATACAGTGCCCAAAACCACTTTAACATCTGTTGCAAAGACTCAAATTAAGCAGTCAGGAAAGCCGTGTTCCCATTACAACAACTAATAATCATCCTGTTTGGCTGTATCAGAGTTTGCTTGCTATTCCTTTCTTGTTTAAACTAAGAATCTGCTTCCTTGTGTAGGTTAAGTTATTCTGTTTTGAAATCCAATTCAGTTTTGCAGTATACGTATATACCATCTAAATGAGGCAGAAATGCTTAATGCATTATACCAATTTGGGGTACATGCAACCTCAAAGGTTAATATCGATGTAAGAATGCCGGAAATGCAATTTAGATTAAAAATTTAATTTAGGCTTATACTTGTGGGCGGTGGGAAAAGGTCCTTAATTTAATATTAATTAAGAGTCAGATCCAGATGGTAATGCATTATTTAAGGAAGTTGACAGGACATTTCCTCCATGAAGCTGTGGGAAAATTCCTTTTCGACTGGTGAATGTAGCATCACAGTTCCTGTAAAGGGTCTCTTATCAAGGAGGTGGCTGTAACAGGAAGTCGTAAGATGTGGTGTAGGTCACTCTTCTGCATGTGTGGTAGTGGTTTGTATAGCTGTTTTTTTTTTTAATTGTCTATTGAATGGAGATTCTAATACAAAAGGCTCAGCATGTGTGACTGGTATCAATTACAGATCTATAATTACCTCCATTCTATATTTTTCCATTTGGTGAGGACATTTTTCCACACTCGCTCAGTAAATTATCCGTAATGCTAGCCTCCATTTCTAAATGATGATTTGCTTTAAAGGCAAAGTGCATTCCTCCCTATTGTATGCGTTGTTGCATGCTGTGTGTGTGGGTGTGTGTGTGTGTGTTTTCTCCCGTAAACCTATTCTTGATGGGTCTTGCACCCTCACCTAATTGGATCCAGGCCTTGATGTATAGGACGCAGTCCCAGAAAGCCTTATATCATTATATTATACTACTGCAGGCTTAATTTAAGTGATTTATCAGGAGGTTTTGGGGGTCCCGTCCTTGTGGATCAAATTGGAAGAATATATCTAGACATCAAAGGTTGTAATTTCCCCGCCTTGTGATTTCACGATATGGTCGATTGGAGTTGTGGAGGTGTGGAGTGAACATATATATATATATATATAGATAGATAGATAGATAGATATATTCAGTAATGTTGCTGAAAGGGAAGCTGGAGCATGGGTGAACGCCCCGCTATATATTCTGTGGTCTTAACATTCGTGCAGCTGCACGCTGTGAATCTTAACCAAAGTGTACTAAAGCGGGGTTGAAAAAAAAAATAAAACAAATAAAAAAGTGGTAAATGGAAAAATGCCCGAGGCCGCACACACCTTCATCTGCCGGATTTGTTTTTTGGAGTGGGAAGACGGCACAAGTCTGTTCCTGGTTAACTTGATACCAATAATCCCGTGTTTGTGCATGTGTTTGTGTGTGATGTTTTAGGCCATATGCGGACCTAAAATACAGGCCCCTAATCAGCACCCACCCTATCTGTTAACACGCATTGTTCTGCTGTCCCATTGGACTGCAACACAACTCACTGTTGCTTTGGCTGTTTGTGTTCTTTCTAGATATTAGATAAAATGAGTTGTGAAAAGTAAAGCCGTATAAGTGATAAATAGGTTATTTGTGCAGAAAGCATTGCCTGCTAAGGTAGCCGATTATGTGCCTGGCTTTCAGTACACGGTAGAGGACACCGAGCTTTAAGAGATCTGAAGAAATATATATTTAAAAAGATTCAGGAAAAAAAAAAACAATTTACATGTTAACTTTCAGTAACCACAAACCACTTGCCGTAAGTTTTACCGTCGCTATTAACACCGTGTACTAATGGACCCTGCAGATTACAGGGTGAGATAGTTTGTGCAATCAGTGATTTCTGGAGAACTGACTCTACCGTCATCTGTTTGTATGGAAATTAAATGCTTTTGAGAACACTAGTTAGGCTTGCATATGAGTATTACACTAAAAGCATAGAGTCATGAAAGCAAACCTCTAAAGGGAACTGACACAATAAAACAAATGCACACTTATATTAATTAGAAATATTTGAATTTATGAAATTCAGTCCCTTGGAAACTCGAGCGGATCAACTACTGGGGGTGGGGGGGGGGTCAATACAGCGTAGTATCGCGATATTTAGCGTTTCGTTATGATATCGAAACACGGACACCAAGTATCGATCTCTTATTAGCGATTGCTTTTTTCAGTCCACTAGATGGTGGTGTGGAGTTTATTTCGTCCCTTATTTCTATTGTTACTTTTTCTTTCTTTCGACGCAAATACGCGCAAACTGAGCGAGAACTGGCAAAATGTCGCGATATTGTCGTATCGGGACTTAAGTATCGTGATGATATCGTATCATGGGACCTCTGGTGATCCCCACCTCTATCAAGTACCCAGACCCATGTAACCCAGGGCTCCAGACGAAGTTTTTACCGTGGTTGCATTGGTGGGCCTAACTTTTTCATTTAGGTACCCCAGCACAGAATGTAGGTGCACCCAAAACGTTTCACCGCGCCTTTTGGTGCCACGATATTATGCCTTTTAAGTTTTTCTTTACGTCACAGCGCACTCAACAAGAAATTGCGATGACTTCAATTGTTTGAAAAAAAGTAAACTTAAAAAATGCCGATAATGTCAGGTCTGGGCGGGGCCTTTCAGGGCCGGGGGACGGGTGTAACGGGCACCGCAGCATTTTTCTTGACGAAAAACATAATCAATAGTTCTTTTCATTTTGAATTACTGGTATGTTTTAAGGTTGTGATGTCGCTTGAGAAGTAGCACAGTCTCTTATTTTTCCCCACCCGCATTCCGCGGAGGCCCGCCCTACTCTGCCTTTGATTGGCTAGTGGTTGTTGACTTCGTTGGGTAGATTGGTTAGGTTTCGGCATGAGCAGTGAGTTGGTTAGGGTAAGAATATCGGGGGAGAGCCAATCAGAGGCAGAGTAGGATGCAGTAGGACGTCATTGCAGAATGCGACAATAAAATAAAGCTACACGCAGACCTGCTAAGTATCAGGTACACTGGCGTTTAGTCGCACTTTACAGATTTGTGGTCATATGTGCGACCCTGGAGCCCTGTCAGCGCTGAGTTACTGTATGTTTATTTGTCCAGTTTAAAGAGGTGTGGTAATATGAATGACATGGTACACATTACCATAACGAGCTCAAATGTCTCTCAACCAACTGATTACCAGGACCTTAAGAGACTTAAGGGAAAAAAAATACTTGTGCTTAATTTGTGTTATTTCACTGCATTTTTCTCTTTTTCATTTTTTTTTAGCATTTTTTTTATTATTATTATTCATACTTTTGAATGAAATCCTTAACACAGTTATAGCTCTGCAGAAATTTGCTGACATGAGATGATTTCCCCCCATAGACTTTTCACACAGATTCAGTTTTTGGAAATGAATTTGGATTATATACGGTATCGGCATACAGTATCGGCTGTTAGGAGATAATGTTGACAAAGTGGGGATGGATAGTGTGGTACCAGTACACATATTTGTGTTTTTATTTGCAAGAAATTACTAGCCAACTAAGAAAGTGAAACTTCTTCAGTAAGGATTTGGAAAACTGCCTTATCTTATGGTCTATCTGTTGCCTTTGCAAAAAAAAAAGAAGAAAGTTGCCTCAGGGTGTAGGCAAAGGTGCATTAAGTTACCTGTAACCTAGGCCAACACATCACAGAAAAGGGTCCCGGGGGGGTTGTGAGTGGAATGAGATCAGTCTAATGCTGTCCTTTGTACGTGCTCGGGCGTCACCGTTGGTCTAATTGGTCTAATGAGGACCCTTAACATTCTTGCCGGTGGTAGCATGTAACGCTTACTGCACTGATGTAGGCTATACAAAGAAATGCATGGCACGTAGCAGGTGAAGGACTCAAACGAGGGGACCCGCTAGCTATGTTTTCGTCAATGTTGTTCATGCAAAGTTTTTTTTTCCCCCTCCCCAATTGTATCCGGCCAATTACTCCACTTTTCTGAGCTGTCCCGGTCTCTGCTCCACCCCCTCTGCGGATCCGGGGAGGGCTGCAGACTACCACACGCCTCCTCCGATACATGTGGAGTCTCCAGCCGCTTCGTTTCACCTGACGGTGAGGAGTTTCACAGGGAGGATGTAGCGCGGGGGAGGGTCACGCTACCCCCCCCCCCGAACAGGCGCCCTGACCGACCAGAGGAGGCGCTAGTGCAGCGACCAGGACACACACCCACATCCGGCTTCCCCACCCGCTGACACGGCCAATTGTGTCTGTAGGGACGCCCGACCAAGCCGGAGGTAACGCGGGATTTCGAACCGGCGACCCCGTGTTGATAGGCAACGGAATAGACCGCCACGCCACCCGGACGCCCGCATGACAATTCTGGTGGAAATAAAGCTGCTGAATCATTTGCTTCCTTCATGTGAAGATGTGACACCTACAAAGGCAGTGCTTTGTTAGTTGCACGTGAGGGTTTCTGGTAGTCATTAATTTCACCCCCCCCCCCCCACCCGCTCTTTCTCGAGATTGTTGTTTGCTGTATTCTGCCCCACGGTCTCTCATTTCACAAAAATCCATTTGTTGTCCCCAAGATGTGCTTCCTTTGTACCAGCCTTCGAGAAGGAGTCCATGGTAACTGTTGGGCCAAAACAGCCTCTCTGTTATTAACAGCTCTTTGACCGCTGGCTCGCTGCCATCTTATTTTAAACCCGGCCCCTTCCAAGCGCCGGACCCCCTTTATTACAAGCAGGCTGATTTTCCAGTTCTTGCATGTATCTGAAAGAGTTGTTTCCGGAGAGCTGGAAGACCCAGGGAAGTGGACTAAATTGGCGTGGATGATTCAGTTTTAGTCGTCTCGTGTCACAGCGGGCACGGCGTCATTTAAAACGACACAGTTTGACTCGTGATTGACACCAGTCATTTGCTAGAGATACGCGATGACAGGAACAGCGAGACACGCTCAGGTTTCGAATCTGGGCTTTCGGGGCTCCGATATATCACGTTTTGCTTTGAATATGAGAGAACGACTCTTTAATCGGCATGAAAAATACAGTTAAGCGGCGTCGTTCCAGACAACTGTTGCAGCAGCCATAGATCAGTGCCAGCAGTTGCTGCGGAGTCTAAGGGGTATTGTGAGGGAGCGGTGATGTTCGCTCTGGGTTTTGCCGGACAGAAAGTGAAGCGAGGATGAAGGTACCTTGCACGCTTGCTGATGCTGAATACTGATCAGCTTTCAGGATACCTGCAAGGAGCAAGTGACCGAGGACACTCGTAGCTGATTTTGAGTTTCTCCTGCTGTGTTTGTAAGCTTAGTGAACTACTGATGTGACCTCACAACTTGTTTTTTTTTCTAGCTGGGCAATAAGGGTGTAAGTGTAACGGTACGCAGCAGTCGCGGTTCGCTATGTTTTTGGCACAGTGACAAAAAGAAAACGTGTGAGTCCTCCGGCTTGGTCGGGCGTCCCTACAGACACAATTGGCCGTGTCTGCAGGTAGGAAGCTGGATGTGGGTATGTGTCCTGGTCGCTGCACTAGTGCCCCCTCTGGTCGGTTGGGGCGCCTGTTCGGGGGGGAATAGCGTGATCCCGCCGTGCGCTATGTCCCCCTGGTGAAACTCCTCACTGTCCGGTGAAAAGAAGCGGCTGGCGACGTGGTAGATACTGCAGCCCCCCCCCCGGATTGGCGGAGGGGGTGGAGCAATGACTGGCTCAGAGAGCATGGTGATTGGCCCAGGTACAATTGGGGAGAAAAAGGGGGGAAAATACCCCCCCCCCAAAAGAAAGAAATGTAGAAAAGAGGGCACACTGTCTCTTGTCAAGTACCACTTTATTCGCCACTGTTCCAGTCGACTGACCTCGGGAGCGTCACGTGGCTCGTCACATGATGTGATAAGGGTCAACTCCCTGATACCAACATGTGAATCCTCACCTACCGGCGCCCACTTGAGCCAACGTCCACTTCACTCTGCCAACAAGAGCTGTTCAAATGCGGCCTGGTTTAGCGCTTCAAAACGGACACGAAAGGAGGTCTTACTACTCAGACGTGAATCTGAGATATCGGGACGTGTAAATCCCGCCCCCCCAACCGGGATGAGCGGCTTGGATGATGGACGGGTGGACGGGTATATGTAGTAAATATCCACAGCCGTGACGAGTCAAATTGTGAGTTTTATGTATCTTGTATGTATGAAATTTTAGAAACTTTGAAATTATAATGTTTACAATTCTTTCCTGGATCATTTAAATTTGAGTTAAATAGATGCCATTGTGGGTAGGAATATTTAAATTCATATTTTTTTCATACCCTATGTGCAAGGGAACGGTACGACAGAGCTGATATCTCATACTGATACCTTTCACTTCCAATATCTGTGATCCATAAAACAGGGTCAGAAAAGGCAAACGTCACACAGGTGTCCAGGGTGGAAGTGTTTGTCTTGTGCCCAGCGGTGCCGGTGTGGCGCGTGTTCGTTTGGGAGGGAACACAGATGCTCGTTAGATAATGTGTGCGCTGCCCTTTCTGACGGCATAATGCATGCGCTGCCCTTTCACTTGGAGCTGTTTAGCGGTCCCGGCCGTGAAAGAGGTCTTTGTGAGCACAAGTTTGATGCATAAATGACAACGTTCTGCCAGCATGTGCATTTTCCAACCCTCACGCCGCCCTCCTCCTCCTCCACCCCCCCCACCCCCACCCCCCCCGGTGCCTTCCCATTGAATGAAGTTGACCCCTAGCGATGATAGATAACACAGGTATGCGTTGACCGGTCTGGGTTTGGAGGTTTAGCCGCCTCTTATATTGGGGATAAGAGGTCCAGGTTGGGTATTAAGCCCAGTTGATGGTCCTGTCTCTTGGCGCGAGTCCAGATTGATAAAAGCTGAGCACTCGAACCCATAGCGCGCCCCCCCCGCCCCCCGACTTTTTAATCATTATCTGTAAGCCTGAGAAAGAAGTGTGACTGCAAAGTGGCACATGACTGCAAATAGTCTTTGGTTGGGTGCTGTTGCCGTGGAGATGGGAGAAGGAATGTGCAGTTGGCCGGAGTTGATTGTAGGGTGCTAAATGAAAAGCACACTTTCCCCGAGTTAAAAGTTTGTTCTCTCAGCCCATTAAGTCTTAAAAAAAAAACCCTGTAAGATGGCCTTGTGCAGATGGCCTACTTCACTGCGTGTTAATTCTTGTCATGCCGCTGTGACACTAGGGAGGGGAAACGGGAATGTTGCTGGAATTACTTGGGGATCTTCTGGGCACCGGCATGACCGAGGTAACTCGGGCTTGCGTCTAAAGTGGGAAACGCCACATAGAGTGTTATTTTATTGCATTCTGTATGCAAGCAATGCAAACTGCAGAGAGGGACCCGAAAATCAGTTTTATTCAGAAACTGCTGGGGGAAAAAAAAAAAAATCAGGTTTGCTCCATTTTTTTTTTTTAAATTCTTTTTTAGCAAGCGTCTCATAATTGCTCCTCTTGGGGGTATTTAGGGTTGACTTGCATTATGAACGCTGTTCCTTACTTGCCTGCTTCGGTGCGACAAAGTGTGGTTGTAGTTATAAGTGAAATATGCAAACTAAATTCAATTAAATGAATCACAGATATGTGCTAAATTACTCTAAAAACTATTTAAGAGTTGTTTGAAGACCTACGGGGAATTGTAAAGCATATAAAAACATACTAATATTTCTTCACGTGTGGGGGGGGGATTAATTCTGGCAGTTATATTCCTTTATTCAAATCTTACTCCCCTTTTAGGTGTTTGTGAAAAATTGCACAGGCTGGGATACTTGTTAAGTATCAGCTCTGGGCATAAATATGATGGGTACATAATAAATCCTCCCTGGCCATCAAATAGGGCTTCAAATTCACATGGTCTTAGCTACACCTAATTAACAGAAAAACAAAAAAAAAGGAAAAAAGGTCAAAAACTTTGTTAAAAGAAACACTCAACAGAAGGGATAGGGCTCAACAAATAAGGAGCAAAAGAATCCAGTTAGTCAAGTAAATGAGCTGATGATTGCTTATAGCATGAAACAGGCTTATACTGTCTTATAGAGAATTTACTTCACTAACTGGATTATATATATATATATGTAAAACCAAACGATACTGCAATACTTTTTAAACATATCTGCCCCTGACTGACTGAGTGATGAAGTTACACCATTGGTCGGCCTTGTGACGCCACGTCCTGTACCCGTCATTTCAAATTAAAAGCCCTTTTATGTTTCATACCCTGCTTCATGCTAGGTTTTGACCTAGTCTTGTTTCCAGTGTTGTTTACCTCTCTCTTGCTCGACACCTGCTGCTGCATCGTCACAGAAGACTCTGCTGTGATTGGTGCATTGCCGGTTGTGGAATGTGGGACTTGTAGTTTGTGAACAGCAAGTAGCGGGGGGGCGGTTACAGTAGGTTGTAATCTTTACTTGCACACTGTGCTCGTAAATTATTTTTCCAGTTCATAAATACCTATGTTTTTAGGGGGCAAATGCGAGCCAAATACTCACACTGTAGAGCCCCGGTGCACAGTGAACACAGTGAGGCGCTAGGTATGAACGCACAGTAATGGGCTTCCCAGCGCTGCATTTAAAATCACAAGGGGAACCCGGACCTTTTGAATGAGTTTGTGTTATCTGATGTTTTTTTTTGTTTTTTTTTATCACCGTCAAAACCAAGATGAGATTTTCTGCCCTGAGAGAGGTCACATGATGCGCCGAAGTTTAGCATTTTGGTTGCATTGCGCCGGTTGCACGGCAGGCCAGTGCATTGGTTGATGCATTAGCTTTCAAAGCAAACATGACTGAGCATCAGAACAGAACGGTGCAAACAATTCTTGTTGCAGTTGGATGTCGGAGACCACCACTTTTGAATCACGCTGCAAGAGGTGAAGATAGGTGCTCCTTTTGATTGATTTTCCAATCCACTGTGCTCCTTGAGAACCGCATCAGAACGTGGACTTGCACAAAGCTCATTCTCTGCGGCCACGCGGCCGTATTCAAGTGTCCCCGGGGCAGATTTGACAGTTGAGACCTACCACAAATCCCGACGTATTCCCACAGAGAATATTCCAGAGCAACATGGTTTCTATGTTGTTATTCATTGATATTTTCAAGCAGAAATTCAGCTCTCATCTTTTCATGTTACTCCTGTGATATATGTAATACGGTAGTGTGTCCCATCACCCCTACCAGGCCCGTATCGTACAAAATTACCATCTGCTGTCATCTCGGCCGCGCATTAATCTCAACTCCCCGCTGTATTGAAACCCGTTAAGACACACAACGTCTTGGTGGTTTGTTTGTTTTTTTTGCATTATACGATACAAGACCAGTGCTGGAGAACGCAGAGGAGACCTACACTTCACAGGGGCTTACCCATCTGCTGACCATGATGTTTCAACGAAAACCCTCCGAGATCACGTGGATATGGTGTGATCTGTGTCCATAAACATGTGTGAAGGGGGGTCGGGGGGGGGGTGAGTAAAACGAAATACTGAGGAAAATGTTGACAACAGGGAAGCCAGACCATATGTCCCCCCCCCCCCACCCCACCCCACCCCCGGCTTTGTTGTTAAGAGGAGCAAGCGCAGTGGAGCCAGGAGGAAACTACTCCTAAAAGAGTAATTTGATATGAAACCGAGTGGCCTTGCTCCGAGGCCTATTCAAAGAAAGGCCTTTGAAATTACACCGCTCCCGGTGACAATCGGGTAAGTGCCAATAAGTTTTCTCAACCGGAATCAAGGGGCTAAATTGAAAAAAGAGGGGAAATGCCATCAGGCATGCACTAATTGTATTACACCCTTTCGCTGGTATTTTTGTACCGTTTCCCTCGCTCTCTCACTTGCGGTAAATGTCGATATACTTATGTGAGGCGCAGAGAAGACATGTTCAGAAAGCAAGGCGCATCTGGAATACATAAAAATGTCAGTCCCTCATGATTTGATAACACAGTTCATGTAAGCAACTCTCCAGATTTCTTATCTCCCTTTTAAGGCAGTAAGATTAGGCTAATAACGCCGTGAGTCACCGCGCTCCTCTATTGTTAAGGCGGCGAAACGCTTCAGTTTGTCCGCGGCACCGTTCCTCCCTAGAGGTGGCCGGCGAAGAGTCGTTTTTCTGTTGTGAAGATAGCCTACACAACGCCCCGCGATGCATGGCATGGAAGTGGGTGTGGAGCTAGATTGCAGGCTCAGCGGGGCATAATTGTTTGTCCCAAGATATCGAAAGAGATAAGATGGGCGTTTTAAAAAAAAATTTTTGCATGATACCGCGTCATTGTATGTCTGCTTGATGACCCCCCCCCCACACCTATTCCACTGTATTATGACTCTGCTAAAAACATTTTTAAACAAAACAGTCGCCACAAGTTTATGACCTCCGTATGAGTCTGGCGGCATCTTCGATTCGTCAAAACTCAGATGTGAGCCCTCAAAGATGGCGAGAAAGGGGCAGTTTTGAGAGAGAGAAAAATAAACTACCTCGGCATGAAAGCTCGGCCACCGTGGATCATTTCTGCCTAACGTAAATACCGAAGAAAGATGCTTAACGGTGGACTTCACTAGAACACAAGGGCCTTCAGCTGACATGTTGCCTTTGACCGAGAATCCCTTCATCTCATCATTTTAGAATAAAATGAACAGCAGTGTGTTTATTATGTGTTCATTTATCATAATCTACAGCAACATCTATAATACACAACAAAAATAATGCCTGGGGGCAGTAGGGCAACACACTGTGGGTCAGTACAAACGCAACTAATGCAATCCGTAAAGCAGTTCCAGGCATTCATTAGCACGAATAAGCCAAGTCTATTTGCAGCATTACCCTTGTCCAAAGATGTCTGGGAACTCTGGGACGCTGTTATATTGGGTTTCTTGGGGGGGGGGGGGACGGGGACCTCAGCTCAGGACTCTCTTTCTAATACGCTCGGCGATACAATGCGATTGTGGAATTCGAAGCATTTTGCCGGGGCAGTGGAAAGTGGAGGGAGGAAGCGCTGAGAAAGTTTATGCGAGCCTGTGAGCAAGAGGCCTAAGAAGGCTGAGGAATGTGGGGTAGGGGGTGAACTGATTTAGCGGAGGTTCAAAGCGAGTTCTGACTTATCAAGTGCAGAGCAGACCAGGGGGACCGCTGGCGTAGGCTGAAGTTCTGCCTCTAATAAGAAACACATTTGGTCTCTGATGGGCTCCTCTGCAGTGAATTAATTGTAGTGCGGTCTCTACGGACCTCCATTTCCAGCGGAGTCTATTCTATACCGTTTTTTTCCCCTCTCATTCATGTCGGGTTTCATGCACGTTGCCTTTTGAGTTACGGTTTGAATTTCTGCAGCACTGTTGCTTAATTCAGAAGTAGTCACCCTGCCATGAGACAAGCGCCACGGGGACTCGAGATGGATTTTGTTAAGCTCTCTTCTTTGGGAAACGCATATAGGCCTATCTAGTTTGTTCTCTCATTTGTTTTGATAGGCAACTTTAGGGATGCCCTCGCCAAACGTGTCCGTGCCGTGGTACTACTACAGAAGTTGTAGCTCTTGAGGATTAAAATAACGGCTAGCCTTGAGCGATATGGACACGATTTTGTACAATGATATAATATTTATCGAGTTCTGGACGGTAACTGCATATATCACAGTTAACCCGTCTTTCTTGCAATGAGATGAAATGCCATTTAATGACTGATAATCATAACCACTTAGCCTTTGTCTTCATATTTGGAAAAAAAAACTTCATGAGTGTAAGAACTCTGTGAAAATGCACGTTTTAGATAAGAGTTTGCAGATCCATCCATTATCCGAACCGCTTATCCTGCTGTCAGGGTCGCGGGGATGCTGGAGCCTATCCCAGCAGTCACTGGGCGTCAGGTGGGGAAACACCCTGGACAGGCCGCCAGGCCATCACACAGGGCCCACACACACACACAAACACACACACAAACATTCATACCTAGGGACAATTTAGTACGGCCGAGTCACCTGACCTACATGTCTTTGGGCTGTGGGAGGAAACCGGAGCGCCCGGAGGAAACCCATGCAGACATGGGGAGAACATGCAAACTCCACACAGAGGACGACCCAGGACGACCCCCAAGGTTGAACTACCCCCGGGGCTCGAACCCAGGACCTTCTTGCTGTGAGGCAGCCGTGCTAACCACTGCGCCACCGTTTGCCGATCCACTTTAGTTGAATTAAAGCGGCTTCTGAATTTCATGCAAAACTCCTCGAATTGACATGAAATCAAAATAAATGCCTGTGTCTCGATCAAACTGATCTTCGCCACAACCAGCTGTGCTCTCGAGGAGTACGAGTGTGTCTGTTTTTCCCCACCAAGACCTTTGACTGATTGGTTGTTGATTGATAAAGCCAGGTTTGACACACACGAGGTGGCTTTCCCAAAGACCTCTAAGTCCTAACCTTCATTTGTATGATTGTAACAGTTTTCAGATGGGTGACAGAGCGCTCGCTCCTGTGACAGACGGTCGTGTAGTGCGACGCCCTGAGCGACGCACTTTTAGCAGTCTTAACAGCCTCTGAGACGACAAAATCGGGGGCGTCCAGGTAGCGTAGCGGTCTATTCCGTTGCCTACCAACACGGGGATCGCCAGTTCGAATCCCCTCCGGTTTGGTGGGGCATCCCTTGGCTGTGTCTGCGGGTGGGAAGCCGGATGTGGGTATGGGTCCTCGTTGCTGCCCCAGCACCTCCTCTGGCCGGTCGGGGCACCTATTCGGGGGGTGGGGGGAACTGGGAGGAATAGCATGATCCTCCCACGCGCTACGTCCCCCTGGCGAAACTCCTCACTGTCAGGTGAAAAGAAGCGGCTGGCGACTCCACGTGTATCAGAGGAGGCATGTGGTAGTCTGCAGCCCTCCCCGGATCGTAGAGGGGGTGGCGCAGTGACCGGGGGCAGCTCGGAAGAGCGGGGTAATTGGCCAAGTACAACTGGGGAGAAAGGGGGGGGGGACAAAATCAAACCTGGCGGGCTTTCTTGTCCATAACAGTCCACAGCCAATGAGCTCTCCGGGGGGAGGTTAAATCTGGAAGTCCTTCACACTCATGAAAATCATTGACTTTGAAGAAGAAGAAAAAGGCTATAAACGAATCCTCTTCGTTTTTGGGCGACACGAACGACAACACAAGCTGCGGCAGCGGTGCCGGGAAGTCGCCTGTTCTCCCGCGTTGTTTTCGTTACGCGCTGCAGCGTGGCGTTCCTTCTCCTACTCCGGTGGCCAGCAAGTTGATTGGCACCTTTACGGTATTTCTCCCCGGTGCATTACGAGGCTCGGATTCATCAGGAAGCATCTCGGGGGGGTGGGGGGGTGTCTTGTGATCCATCACCCCCAGCAATCTCCAGTCGTTAAATGTGACATGCGGCATCGAGTTGCAGTCCTGAAGGGTGAGACGCAGTATCGAGAAGCAGATTGTAATCTCTCTACATGCATGCTGCACTGGGACTCCCAACGTGGGGTCCGGTGTTGTCCGGTCAAAGACACGGGCGCACACACGGTGTGATTTTTATTTTTATTTTTTTTGCTGTTAACACACCCTGATGTCCCCCGGTGGTAGACGTCTGCCTTGTCTGAGCTAGTTGCCCCTCATAACAGATTAGTTAACATGGGCTTATGTTAAACGACTGGCTGCTGGTAACCGGTCACGGCCAGAGCGTCCACAGGGTAAGGCCTTCATGAGGCCACCCTTACCCGAGGGATAGTGGGTGTAGATCGGTGTAGTGTTCGAGGACTCTACGTTCTCCGGCGACCCCTCTGGCCCATCCGGGCGTCTGCAGCCGAGCAACCGAAAGCGTTCTCCCTACATCTCCTTCGCAGCCTGAAGGTAATGCGATCCATGCGAGGCTTCAGCGTGTAAAATAGCGAGCGCAGCCGACACGCGTTTGAAGGAAGCTGGTGTTACGGCCATCTCCTTCCTGTGGAAACGTGAGCCAGGGGAGTTATTCGACAAGAGTTCGAGCCATATGCCAGTGGGTTAATCGGGTGGGATAAGGGGGCAAAACTAGAAATAAATGTAAAAATTTAGTTAAAAGAAGAAGAAACAAAATAACTGGCTGCTGGTATATCAGACTCCAGCAAGTGCTGAGTTAGTGGAAGGGTTGGCTGGTGAGATATTTACCTGGTTTCCGGTCGGCAAATGATGGAGTTCAAATTAGAGTTTAATTATGATTCCAGAGGGCAATTCTCGTGCTGGCCAAGAGCAACACGGCAGTAACACAAGAACAATACACAAGTTGAAAACCAGACGTAACCAGACGTAACCATACTCACGTCACAGTGGGTTCTAGTCTAGAGTAAGTGCTCTACGGTAAAGCGGTACTATAGTAAAGTACGAGGGCCTGTTTCTGTAACGGTCTAATTAATAGCTGTTGGAACAAATGAGTGCTTGTGTCTGTTGGTTTTAATCACCGGTGCCGCGAAACGTTTACCGGAGGAGCGAGTCTGCAACGCTGAGCGTGGTGCGTGGGCTTTCTGCAGGGCTCATCTCTTGAATAATTCTGGCAGACCGAGCTGTCCGACTCCTATAATCTCGCTGCAGTGATTCATAATGCGTCGAAGAGTGTTTTTGCTGCTTGGGTTTCCAAACCAACAGATCATGGAATAACACAGTACTGACTGAATAAAAGACTTGTAAAACATGGTCCTTAGTGATTTATCACCAATGAAAGACCTCAGTTTCCTCAAACAAAGCAAGCATTGTTGACCCTCCGTACATACGATGTCGGCATTTTACTATCAATGACAGTTCCTAAGTACTTGCATGTCTCGACGTGCTCCACCACCTGGTCCTTGATGGGGTTTGTATAGGAGCCAGGGGTTTTCATCTAAAACCGATGGACTTGTCCTCGGTTTTGGTTAAATTAAACTGTAAAAAGGCGGCTTCACACTAAGCTACAAAATCATCAACAACTGGACCATGGCCTGACTCTTCCTCCGCCAGGCAGCTGACAATAACAGAATCACCAGCAAACTTCACAATGAGTTTGTTTTCATACTGGCTACTGCGGTAGTTTTTGTACAGGGGCGACAGGACACACCCCTGTGGAGATCCAGTAGGACACCAGTACTTCAGAGAGGCAGCCATTGACTTTTACCCTCAGGGTTAAAAAGTCTAAAATCCATCCCACCATGTTCAAATCATAACATAAATCCAGGATCTTATTATGGCGCGTGGGGCAGGTGACATAGTGACGGAAATTGCGCAGGGTCTTTTTCAAGGTACAGTGGTTGAAGTTCCCTGGAATCAGGGGACTAAGGAGAAAGCGACTGTAGCCTTTGGATCACCTGTTCGATGGCGTCCGTTGCGTTCGCCTCGTTAGCCCTTGGGTGGCTATACGCCACTGAATCGAAGAGTTGGGGAAACTCTCGGGGCAGGTACTGGGGGGCGTAGTGACACGGGTAACAGTTCAGTGTCCTGAGTGCATAGTCGCTCCCTTAAAATGGTCTGTCCCCTGCCCTGCGTTTGACCCGTCACCCCCCCCGAGTCGTGGTTCAGGCGGATGGGCGCACCAAAACCATCAATGGTTAAGTCACTGTCAGTGTCTCTGTCGGTCAGCCAACAGCCATAATACAGACATGTCTGTGGTCATGTTGGAAGTGCACTGTGGCTTGTAGTTCATCCATTTTGTTTTGAAGCGATTGCACAATTGCCAGAATGACAGTGGGTAGAGGGATCCGAGAGAGGCATAGTTTGTTCTGTCTTTGTCACCCCCCCCACCCCCCCCACCCGGTTTCCAGTTTCCTTTTCTTTCGGAATTGACACCCCGAAAATCACACTGATCATCATCATACAGTCCAGGGTTAAAGACAGACTGATTATTGGGGGGGGGGGGTTTGCCAACGGGAATCTCACGTTGTTGGGTTCATGCCATTGGAGGAGGAGGCGCTCCGCTGTACTGGATTCTCGCGGTTTGTCGGTATGGAGATTCTTGGAGACACGCGGTGAAGTGAAACAAAGTCATGGAACGAAAAAGGTTCACACACCCATCGCTCATTCCTCCCCTCCGCTGTTCCCGTGTGTTTTGAGATCAACAGGATTAGTTGCAAATCCCAAATAACAACAAAAAAAAAATTGTGCAGATGTACACACAAACAGAGTTGCACCTGCCAGTTGCTGCACATGCAATTCCCACCTGGGCTATTGCAGCATATACTATTGTTCATCCCACCTCTGGTAGAAATGGTAAGACACATTTATGGCAGTGCACATTATTGCACCTCTTCTACTGTCTTTACTGGTATTTTCCCCAAGCACAACCAACACCCATGATACACATCCTAAAGGGTCCAGCAACCGGCCTTCTTTCCTGCTCCCTTTAGTTGAGTCTAGTCTGCAAAAATGTGCACTAAAAAAAAACAAAAACAGAAAAAGAGAAGATAGATGTCCATTTCTACTCACTGACCTAAGCCCGAAGGCCCGGCCAGTACAGAAATCTATCAGTGCTTCACTTTTGAAATTTACCTGAAAAAGTCCCAACATCGGCTAGAGTTATATGTTTACTGACACGCTGGCGGAGGCCCCGAGTAATCATCCGAGGAACACGAACCCTGAAACGTTAATTTGGCTGCTAAATAAAAGATTTTTATCGATGCGTCGTGTTCTCGAGAGAAGACGGCTGAAATAAACGCTCCCCTCTCTTACTCTGACCGGGGAGGAGATTGTCGCAGAGAAAGAAAAAGGTTGCTTGTTGATTAAATGCGCGTCCAAAATACCTACGATTCTGGAGGGTGAAGAATTCGATTAGCCGTGTGAAGGCTCTTCTGCTCCGTCACTCCGCGGAGCAGCTTTGGAGAACAAAGCCGGGGGGCAAAGAAAGGAGCGGAGCGAGGAAAAAGAAAAGGCATGCAAATCTGGCAGGGCTTGTTGCACAGTCTGCTTTTTTCTTGGCCCCCGGGCAGATTTTACAGCTGCTTTGGTAAGTGGCCTAGGTGTGTTAAAAAGGGTGTGGTATTGTAATAGTTAAGATTCATCATTCACCATCTATGCCCGTAAGGACCGATCCAGCCGAAGGGACAAATGTGGTGTATTTCCTTTTAAATTTGCTTACCGTTTTACAGATTTGAAGTCGTAACGGTTTGTTTGTTGTTTTTTTTTAGCCTCTTTCGAATCGCTGAATCCGAATTAACCGTCAAAGAACAGAAAAAAAAAAACCCGTGTACAACTTGGCATCGGATCGAAAAAGGCACAGTCGTGGGGGCGACGAGCTCCTCGCCATTTCCAGAGGGCCGTTGGCTCATCGTCTGTCTATGGCGAGTGGTAATGTGCAAAATATTAAGTCATTTCCTCGTCACTGATAGATATAATGCCAGTCGCCGGTATCCGAAAGCGCGACACTCGTGAGAGTTGAAATTGTTCTGCTTTGTCGGCGTCTGCCAGTCAAGCGGATGAGCGCTCAAGCATGGTCATTTCCTTGGCAGGGGCACAAACTAGGTCTCATATTTTACCCTTTGCCTCTGCTTTTCTCTAGTGCTTTGCCTTATTACCACTTATTCTTGCACATTTTTGGGAACGTGCACACATGACCGCACTTCCGATCCTCCGTCTTCCCATTTCTCATTCTGCCTCCTCTGCTCATCCCTATCTCCCTCATCATTTTCCCCTGATGCATTCATTTATTCTTCCTTTTATGTTAATGTCCCTTTCCCCGATCCCCTTCTCTTTCTTTTTAGACGGTCACCTATTCCCTCTTTTCCGCAGCGTTCCTGCTCAGGATGCTGGCAGTCAGATTATCTCTCACATCTCTTATTTATGTCACATTTGTGATTTCCCAGTAACGCTTCCTACAGAAGCAGTCTCGGTTTTTTCCTTTTTTTTTTTTCTGAGCTGTCATCTTTAGCCACAGAAGAGGACTGCGGGAGCAGCAAGTTGATGTGGTATTTTTGTTATTCATGAACATTTTAATGACTTCATGATTTTGTGTCTTTATCTTGTTATGCCACAGCTTGTTTTATAGTTAACTCTGTTTTTCGCAACCTTTATCAGCAGGGTGCGGTAGTCCGTTTCATCCTGTAAAATGAATCGTGTTACATCGAAGGTATATTGGCCAAAAGTACTTCTGCCCTGAGACCTTTGCCTCAAGGAAACTTTGAATAGCTTGCTATGTGTTTCCCCGTGCCTGACTGCTCTTCCTTATTACATGCCTCAAGCTTACTTAGGAGACCTGTAACGATGAGTAATGGCAAGAAGATTTCAGACAGAAAACAGAAGAACTCAAAATAAAAGTTAGAGAGGAGTTAGAACCACCTCGCAAGTGAGATTTCGGTGACAGATCCTTCGAGTTCATCTTTTTTTTCGGAGAGAGGTTTTCATTCCCGAAGGCGAAAGGTTCGGCTCTCAGTTACAGTCCTGCAGAGCAGTTCATTGAGTTACAGTGATTGAACAAAGGCTTTTGTTAAGCAACAGCAGAAAGAGGTTGTTTAGCAGTCTGCTGGAACCTGCAGGAAGTAGCCTTACTGCTGTGTGACGCTGTAGACTCATACTTATCTGGCCCTTCGGCAAACTTTGGCTCTGTCACAGCTCATTTCATTTGAAAAATGAACCACACCCATCTGTTATTATCGTCAGGGAGTGGCTAATCAGCAATTCACGTTGTTTTCAAACTGATCATAAAACTAGATTGCAGCATATAAAAAAAGTTATCTCTGTATTGCGACTAAGCACAATAAAATAACCAGAACTGGTTTTAACTTCCTGTCCAATCTGGCCTGGCAACTGCCACCGCGACCCGACCCCGGAGAAGTGGCTGAAAATCAATGAATGGATGTTTATTTATTTAACTTTTTGCACAAAAAAATGCAGCCTACACCCAGAATTTTGCAAGCATAGAACATGTATCGTTAATTCTGTAACCTTTATTAGCGATGTGCTTGCATAATTAACTGACAAATGTTTGTTGGTAAGACCCCCCCCCATTGGTCACACCTAAGTATCAGAACAAATTATACTGAATGGCCTGAACAGTAAACGGCTACAGTCAAGATTCACTCCTGACACTTGGCCGTGTCTGCGGGTGGGAAGCCGGATCTGCCTCTGTCCCTGTCTTCCTCTGCACTGTTTTCTAATGCTGGTCCCTTGTCTCCTTCTCTGTTTCGCCTTCTTAAAATATCTCAATAAGCTCATCTGGAATTACAGAGTTGATAAATCTTGAAAATATACATAGTAGCTAGCTAACTAGTTGCATAGAAAAACCGAATGCAACTGTTAAGCGTTGCTTTTGTAAACTACTAATAAGACACGTTAGCCCCGTCTTATTAGTAGTTTACACTTTCATTCTTCTCTCTGCCATGCACTTAACGTTAGACAGCTAACGTTAGCTGCTTACGTAGCTTAAGCTAGCTTAAACTTACTTTGCAACTCACAGAGCATTTATTCAAAACAAATATCATATAGTTCTAACACCCTGGGTTTGTTAATTAATTGATCCATGATTTGGCCTGGTTCGTCCCAGGTGAGTTGGGGGTGTGGTTTGGCTTGCTTGAACGCCCTCTAGACTCCTGGCTGTGAACTTGAGCAGCTGTCCAATCAACACCAAGACAAGCGTTGTGCGCCAATCAGAGAATAATTGAAGATGCACCTCCATGGAAACACCCAGTTCTCGAATACCTGGCTATCTCTAGAGTCAAAGTCGTTCTCTTGGTTTAATCATTACTATAGCAGAAAGACTTTGAATATAATACGTTCGCTTGGTCATCTGTTGCTGCCCCAGAGTTTGGGCATGGGAACTGTTTGGGCAGCGTAAGAGTGCGGCGATGAAGGTGGAAGTGTGTGTCATATGCCAGAAGCATGGGAGTTGGCAACCCCGGGTTGCCATTCGTAGAGGTGACCAAGTGGCTAGGCCTGTTTGTTTGCATGCTAGGAGTTTAGCATTGTGACACTAGCTACCTTATGCTGCATTCACATGGGAGACGGTAAACGGCAGCTGGCAAAACGGAACGGGAAAAACACAAACCACGTGACGGAAGAACAGCATGGGTTGCTATGGTGATATATGCAGGAAAAAAAATTGTACAAATGTGTTTGTTTTATTTAAGTATATACAGTAATTCTGTCAGTCCATATGGAATTACATTTTCCAAATCCGCCATCTTTTCGGTCTCGTGATGTGCTACGCAACGTCCGGTTGTAAAGTCTGTGGCGAAGGACGGCAACAAGTTAACATACTGCAGCTTTGGACGGCGGTGCTGTCTGCCGTTGCCATTGTTGGCACGGTTTGCCGGTGTTGTCATCTGATTTTGCCGTCCTGCTCTCAGCCACAGTAATGACCTACGGTTTGCCATCTGCCGTTTACCTGACTCCATGTGGCTGCAGCTCTGGGCCAGGCGAGTCCTTTATCCCTCCACACATCAGTGGTGACGTCAATATGCAATTAAGCTCATTTTAAACTTAATAAAATTGCAACGGCAATTTCCCGAGAGTTGTCCGCTTACAAGTGTAGTCAGATCCCACAAACATCAGTTAGTTATTGATAGTTAATCCGAGTGAATGTTGATCAGGAAATATCTCTGAAGGGCCTATCCAGTGGTTGGTTTTAGTGAAGGTCTCTAATGCATCTGTTGTGTGTGTGTGTGTGTGTGTGTGTGTGTGTGTGTGTGTGTGTGTGTGTGTGTGTACTGTCTCGGAGTGCTTATGACAGAGGGTATGTTCACATATGTTCCCCGTACAGCTACGACGAGCGTGTGAATACAAGCGTTCTTTGTGGAGGGACGTACATTTTTATTCACTGCTCTGCAGCCAAACACTACAGATTTCCTACACATTGGTATTCCAACCATCTCTTCGGGTCCGGTCAGAGAAGTCAACCAGATGTCTAACTTTTTTTTTACCCGAAAACCATCCACAGTCCATGTGCTGCTCCATCGAAGCAGAGTTTTAAAGTAGCCTCTTTCTTCACATAAGCAAAGGGCGGATGATGGGTTTTTGATCGGTGCGTGGATTATCGGGATTTCTCCGATTACAGATGGTATTCGGAAAAACCACAGTCATGTGGTGGTCAGGCGTATCGCGGCAGAAACGGGATCCGTTGTTTCCTGTGTAATTATTTGTTGTATTTTCTAGAAGTGGTGGGTGACGGTACTACTTGGATTTGCTTCTAGTTTTTTAGGAATCTAGACGTGCCGAGTAATTGAATATCTAATCGTGAGCATCTAATTTGTAATGCATCGATAACGCACACAAACAGGCGGTTTATCCGACCGCCTGACTCGAGTGCCCCCCCCCCAACTGTACACACACACAAACATCCATAGTAAAAACACCCCCCCCCCCCGGTGCATCTCAAAGGAGCGGTTGTGCTCTGTGATCAATATGTCAATAGCACAGCAAATATGCAGTTTTGGATGAAAAACATCACAGAATAAGTGAGTGCAGACCTAAGAAAATGTTTGTCTCGTGTATTTTCAGGGGTGCAGTGAAGTAGGGCTGTGAAGTGGAAATTAACCCTGAGCTCCCGGTGGGCGCCGTTCGTTGGGTGTGAAAAGCACCAGAGCAGATTGCCTCCGGGGAACTTAACTCTAAACTGTATTTTGAGGCTCTTCACTTGGAATGATCAAGGGAGCCTGCACATGATAACGAGCACCGATCATTAAAAACACAGGTGTGGGGGTCGTTGGTTCGAATCCCCGTATTGCCTCCGCCTCGGCTGGGCGTCCCTACGGACACGCAATTGGCCGTGTCTGCGGGTGGGAAGCCGGATGTGGGTATGTGTCCTGGTCACTGCACTAGCGCCTCCTCTGGTTGGTCGGGGGGGGGGCAGCGTGATCCTCCCACGCGCTACGTCCCCCTGGCGAAACTCCTCACTGTCAGGTGAAAAGAAGCGGCTTGGCGACTCCGCATGTGTCGGAGGAGGCGTGCGGTAGTCTGTAGCCCTCCCCGGATCGGCAGAGGGGGTGGGGCGGCGACCGGGACAGCTCGGAAGAGTGGGGGTAATTAGCCGGATACAATTGGGGGAGAAAAGGGGCGAGAAAAAAAACAAAACAGGTGTGATGGACAGCTGCACTATTTTTTTTGTTGTCTGGTGAAAAAAGGAAGCACCTCAACAAGTGGCAGCTGTTTAAATAATGACTAGTCAAACAGGAAGACAAATGGGTTTTCAGAGGGCTAAGAACCATCTCTCTATCCATGATCCATCCATCCATCCATTCACCCATCCATTCACCCATCCATTCACCCATCCATCCATCCATCCATCCATCCATCCATCCATCCATCCATCCATCCATCCATCCACCCATCCATCCATTGTGCTACTGTACATTAGGCACAACACTGTTGCTCATCATCTTTTATGACACTTAAAAGAAAAACCTTGGGGTTTTTTTCTGTCTTCTTTTGTCCAGACTTAATTAACTTGTATGTGTCCAAAACGTGGTGTATTGTTCAGTGTAGTATCTGTGTTTAGGAGCCAGTAGATGTCACATATATTGATCTGTCAGGTCTCGGAAAACTGTAATATTTGCTCAGCTGGAAGCTGTAACTCCCGCAGGGCAAATGGCAACCTGCAAAAAAAGGACAACAAAAGACTCGAGGGGTGGCGGGAACACGCCGCCTTGACGTGTTTCTCTCCACACGTCTTCATTAACCCATAAAAGCTACAATGAGAGGAAGTTCAGGCCTCTTAACCTTACGGAATCGGTTTTAAAAATATCACTTATACCCCTTTCACATTGGCCAAAAAACCCGCTAGCAGCCGGCGGAAGTTAGCGGGTGTTTTGGCCAATGAGAAAGGGGCATTATTGAGCCAGCAGGAAGTCCTAGACATGTCAGGTGACACGTGTCCCGATAATATACACACTGAAGGATGTTGTCTCTCGTTTGTCTCGTCTCCTAGGCGTCATTCGAACACAAGAACTCCTGGACCACGAGACCACGCCCCACTACTGGCTGACAGTCTACGCCATGGATCGGGGCGTTGTGCCGCTCTCGTCCTTCGTGGAGGTGTACATCGAGGTGCAGGATGTCAACGACAACGCGCCGCAAACCTCCGAGCCTGTCTACTACCCCTCGGTGTTGGAGAACTCCCCGAAAGACGTGTCGATCATCCAGATAGAGGCCATTGACCCGGACGCCAAAGCCAGTGACAAGCTGACCTACAAGATCACCAGCGGTAACCCCCAGGGTTTCTTCGCCATCAACGCCAGGACAGGTGAGCTGCATGTTACTGGGATGGAGCCTAATGCTGATATGAGTTGTGCCTCACGTTAGCTGGTGTGGGTGTCCGGGTAGCGTAGCGGTCTATTCGGTTGCCTACCAACACGGGGGTCTGCAGTTCGAATCCCCGTGTTACCCCCACCGGCTCGGTCGGGCGTCCCTACAGACACAATCAGCCGTGTCCACAGGTGGGAAGCCGGGTGTGGGTATGTGTCCTGGTCGCTGCAATAGCGCCTCCTCCGCTCGGTGGGAGGGGCAACTGGGGGGAATAGCGTGATCTCCCACGCGCTGCGTCCCCCTGGCGAAACTCCTCCTCACTGTCAGGTGAAAAGAAACGGCTGGCGACTCCACATGTATCGGAGGAGGCTTGTGGTAGTCTGCAGCCCTCCCTGGGTCGGCGGAGGGGGTGGAACAGCGACCGGGACGGCTCAGAAGAGTGGGGTAATTGGCTGGATACAACTGGGAGGGAAAAGGAAGGGGGGGGGCATTATTTGGTGTGGGGGAAAGTATATTTTTAATACTTTCTTTACAGTTCAAGAAACCGAACCATGCTGGTCATGGCAGGTAACCTGAAGTCAGGACGATGTACTGCTTCAGAAAAATTCCTCCATGCATTCTGAGTTTTGAAAGCCAGGCCTCTTTTCACGTGGACGGTTATCTAAAATTCAGACGTTTAAATATTAATGACAAGGGCTTATCAGAAATCATCGTGCGCCACAAATATCGCCCGTCGTGTTCGTTTGTGAACTGTATTCGGTTCATCACATGCCGACTGATCGGTGGTCAAAACAGGGAAATCATAAATCACAGTACGAGACGCTCCATGTGATTTCGATTTATTTTTTTCCCCAGCCGAAGGCGTGATCTAGTTTAAAGGCCAAGAGCGGGCTCCAGATACACAAAGAACCGGGGACGCTATTAAAATGACCTTTTGCGACTGCGGGTCGGTTCTGAGTTATCATACAGACCTTTACGTTTTCAAAGGCGCTGCAGTGTGAAGACATATCTCGTGCGTGGGATGGCGGCGGCCCTGGCCTACAGCGCTCCCCTCCAATCCCAGCGCTGGTGCGTTCACATGGCGTCCTCCGAAAATGGATTGCCGGTTAATATTTCATAGGGCTCTTTCAGAGCCTGCCGGAGCAGCCTGTGTTTCAGCTGCGGGAGCAGGAAAATATCCTGGTAATGGCTGCAAAGTGAAGCATCGTGCATCGAGGACGAGGTTAGACAGTTTTGCTGTTTTGTTGGATTAAAATTTTAGATTTAGCACCAGTCAAGAGGTGGTTGTGCGTTATGTAAATTGTGTTTTTTTTCAGAGTTATCAATCGGTTAAATATGAAGTTTTCCTCCTTTAGATTCTCCATTTTCTGCAGACACACATACTGAGAGTCAGTGCAGTTTATATTTCCTATATTGCTAACTAACTAGCGGGTAACAAGGCCAAGACAGGGGGCATCCGGGTGGCGTGGCCGTCCGTTCCGTCACCTACCAGCACGGGGGACCGGCGGTTTGAATCCCCTCATGTTACCTCCGGCTTGGTCGGGCGTCCCTACGGATGTGGGTATGTGTCCTGGTCGCTGCAGTAGCGCCTCCTCTGGTCGGTCGGGACACCTGTTCGGGGAGTGGGGGGGGGAATAGTGTGATCCTTCCATGTGCTACGTCCCCCTGGTGAAACTCCTCACTGTCAGGAGAAAAGAAGCGGCTGGTGACTCCACATGTATCAGAGGAGGCATGTGGTAGTCTGCAGCCCTCCCCGAGTCGGCAGAGGGGGTGGAGCAGCGACCGGGACAGCTCAGAAGAGTGGGGTAATTGACCGGATACAACTGGGGAGAATGAGGGGGGGGGGGGACGAGACAAGACATTAAATGTTGCTTTAATGTCAATCCGTTGATGACACTTTAAATGGCTTCTATTTTGTCTTTAATAGAAGCAGAATTTTAATTTTTGATAACGCCGAAGGTGTTTCTCTCAGCGAGCACTAAATACTGGATGAGGCTACGGTACCTCTGAGTGTGTAGTCCTTATTATTGCTTTGGACGCGAGTGGTCATTTTAAGCTGCAGGAAGGAATGAGCCGGGCAGCAGTTGCTCCAATTTGTCCTGCGTGACTTGTGTGGTCCTATTCTCCACGGCAGACACATCAACAAACGGGTTATTTTCGTTAGAAGTGGCCAGAGGGAATTTTCTGACCAAATAAGGATTCATCAAGCAGCGTGCCTCCAGAACAAGCAGCGGTCTAATCCTGGCTGCTCTGCAAGGCGGGAGGGTGAAAAACAGAAAGGAAAAGAGAAAGAAAAGAAAAACCCAGGTGACGCTCTATCACAAACGCCTGACTAAAATTAAATGTTCGTCATCTAGCCAGATAGTCACGTGCAAAGTCGTCACCAGAAGTCGGGCGAACATTTTCTGATCAATAAACTAATCAATAGGGTCCCAATTGATCAATTTTTTGGGGCTTTGGTCCAAATATCGTTTCATCTTCCAAACTGAAGGTACATCATTGATAGGAGTACTATAGAAAAATAACTTGCTGGTGTCTTTTGTAAAACTTTGTAATAACTACACACTAGGAAGCATTAGTTAAGTATTAGTAACTACTGAATTCATCATTTGTAAAGTATTTGTAAAGCAAGACATGTACTGGTTAGTGATTGTGTTAATAGATGTTTTATAACTACTACTACTACTACTAGTTATAATAAGTACACACTATGAAACATTAGTTAAGTATTAGTAACTACTGAATTCATCATTTGTAAAGTATTTGTAAAGCATTTGTAAAGTATTTGTAAAGCAAGACATGTACTGGTTAGTGATTGTGTTAATAGATGTTTTATAACTACTACTACTACTACTACTAGTTATAATAAGTACACACTATGAAACATTAGTTAAGTATTAGTAACTACTGAATTCATCATTTGTAAAGTATTTGTAAAGTATTTGTAAAGCATTTGTAAAGCAAGACATGCACTGGTTAGTGAGTGCGTTAATAGATGTTTTATAAATACTTTATAAATGATGAATCCGGTAGTCACTAATACTTAACTAATGCTTCATAGTGTGTAGTTATTATAAAGTGTTACCTTAAGTTGAGCTGCACCCGACACGGTCTTGTCATGAGTTTTGGGTTTCAGTTTAAATGTCAGTTTTATCACCTCACATGCATTATTTCATGTTTTCCGTAAAGGCCCTCGTAAGCACAAGGCCGTATTTGATTAATTCTTTGCATACTCGTAGCCCGTATGTGCCATGTGAGTGTGTCCCCTTGCAGGATTAAGGAGCACTGAGGAAATCTAAGCTCGTGGCCACGTCTGCTGAGGACGGGGCCTGTGTACACTGTCTCTATTGGTCCTTTGCAGAAGTGTCAGAGGAGCTCTCTGTAAGGCGGGTAACAGGGAGGACAGTGAGGCATGAGCACAAGGCCCATTCATGCATATCAGAGCATGTTAAAACTTTTATCAGTGGGACGCCAGACAGAGCCTTTTGCTTCAGGTTCAACAAAGAGTATGGTAGACAAAAAATAAAGAAAACATTCATTAAGTCACTGCTCTGTTGCTTTTGTGTTTCTTCTTTCAAAAATAAGGTGGAGTAAGTGAGATAGAGAAGGTGGTGTGGAGACAGCAAGAGGAAACGGGGACCATGAGATAATGTGGAGTAGAGACAGACAGACAGACAGACAGACAGACAGACAGACAGACAGACAGAAAGACAGAGAGAGACTGAGACAGAAAGACAGAGAGAGAGGGTGACAGACAAGAGAGAGACAGACAGACAGACGAGACAGAGACACACAGACAGAGAGAGAGAACGACAGAGACAGACAGACAGACAGACAGAGTACCAAGCAGACAGACAAAGAGAGAGAAAGACAGACAGACAGACAAAGAGAGAGAAAGAGAGACAGACAGACAGACAGAGCGAGAGACAGACACAGAGAGAGACACACAGACAGACAGAGGCAGAAACAGACAGACAGACAGAAAGACAGAGGGAGACAGAAAGAGAGATAAGACAGACAGAGATACAGAGAGAGTGAGAGAGGCAGACAGACACAGACAGACAGACAGAGACAAGACAGACAGATAGAGAGAGAGAGACAGAGAGATACAAGTGCCTATTTGTCATGCCAATAAAGCACTTTTGCATTTGAATTTGAGAGAGAGAGAGAGAGAGAGAGAGAGAGAGAGAGAGAGAGAGAGAGAGAGAGAGAGAGAGAGAGAGAGAGAGAGAGAGAGAGAGAGAGAGAGAGAGAGAGAGAGAGCGAGCACCATGTTTATGTAGCCCATGTTGTTTTTATGTTCAAAATCGACCCTAATGTCCCCAGGAGAAATTATAAATTAACTTTTATTTTCTATGCCTGTGTTCTAAAGTGGGTTTAAAATAGTCTCGATATCTGTCCACATTATCAACTCAATATGACATTCCCACCGCATATTACAGGTTTTTGGAAAATGTTTAAATTTACAGCCTACAAGTCTCTGTAATTACGTGTTCTGAAATGGCAGGGGAAGCATGGGCCCTGTCTTGGCATCTCTACAAAGCTTCACAAAGGAGTGGGAAAGAGGAAAGAGAAGTTCAGGCCTATGTTTTGTGAGCGGCTTTAGGAGATCTTTGTAGGCATGTGTTTCACACAAACTAGCTGCGAGTCTGTCATGGGCTGTGTCTTTTAGCTCCCTCGCCCAACACCCTGTGAAACTTCAAACGCAAATGAAGGCTTTGCCTGGCGCTTTGGGTGGTGCTGGTTGCCCCTATTCCCCAATGTACCATGTTGGCTCCATAAAGCCCGGGATGAAAAGCTCCAACCTATTTTATTTCTGCCAAGTAAACAAAACCTGCTGTTTGGTTGTTCTCAGTCTTTCGGTTTGTCGTTTAAGTGCAGCGGGGCCGGCTCTTTACTCCAGCAGACACCATGACAATCCCATTGGCTCGAGAGCGTGGAGCTCGCCGGCGAGATGCAGCTTTGGGAAAACAGCGGTTTGAGTTTCTTCGCTTTCGGAGGCTTAGGAAAGTTTTGTCGCCTTAGGAAAGTTTTATGAGATTAAGTACTTGGGGTCGGCTGTCCAAAGTAACGGGGGGTGCAGGAGAGGGGTGAAGAAGAGGGTGCAGGCAGGGTGGAGTGGGTGGAGAAGGGTGTCAGGAGTGATTTGCGACAGAAGGGTACCAGCAAGAGTTAAAGGGAAGGTTTACAAGATGGTTGTGAGACCAGCTATGTTATATGGTTTGGAGACAGTGGCACTGATGAAAAGACAGGAGGTGCAGCTGGAGGTGGCAGAGTTGAAGATGCTAAGATTTTCATTGGGAGTGATGAAGAAGGACAGGATTAGGTATGATTATATTAGAGGGACAGCTCGGGTTGGATGATTTGGAGACAAAATAAGAGAGGCGAGGTTGAGATGGCTTGGACATGTGTGGAGGAGAGATGCTGAGTATATTGGGAGAAGGATGCTGAATGTGGAGCTGCCAGGGAAGAGGAGAAGAGGAAGGCCAGAGAGGAGGTTTATGGATGTGGTGAGGGAGGACATGCAGGTGGCTGGTGTGACAGAGGAAGATGCAGAGGACAGGAAGAAATGGAAACGGATGATCCGCTGTGGCGACCTCTAATGGGAACAGCTGAAAGTAGTAGTAGTAGTAGCAGTAGTAGTAGTAGCAGTAGTAGTAGTAGCAGTAGCAGTAGTAGTAGCAGTAGTAGTAGTAGTAGGAAAGTTTTGTCTCCTGCATATTCACTCCAAAATGGGTGCTTCTTATCTAAAGGTGCTCGAGACTGGGGCTGCATCAGGGCATGATGTAGATAGTGCTGCACAGCACTACCATGGGACGTGATTTATTTTGTGTGGAAGGTCACTTTCTTTACTGGGTATAAATCTAGAAGATTCATCTACACAAACGTGCTCAACACAATGCCATTTTTTAGCTTTATTCTATTAACAGTCATCACAGCTATCTGCTTATTCATCTACCATAACTTGTGTGCCCGCTCTGTGGGATTGTGCACATGGCTCACTTTGTCTCTCCTTGTAAATACTGCTGGTGTGCTGTCGCTGGACGGGCTGTGAGCGAGGCTGTTCAGCCGCAACAGTAGCAACAAGCAAACATCGCGTATATATTTTGGACAGCTTTTCACTGTGGTGTGGCCATTGCAGGACATGTGCGGGGGTCTGGGGTAATCGTTTGGAGCCAGCACGAAATTACATCAACAAATTCTCAAAGAATTCTCACTGACTTCATCCGCCACGTCATATTTGTTGACCAGATGGGAGTCTCGTGCCGTATTTTGTGTCCTTTTGGTGGTCAAGCGTCAGCCGTGGTCCTGATGACTCGTGATCATTCATGTTTGAGCACCGTGTGTTGAATGGAGGAGCGAGGAGCCGTCCACAGTTGACGATGCTCCACTAAGATCTGATTTTAATTTCCACGCAGATGTGGTTTACACTACAGTGTGCTGATGAGTTGTTGCATGAATGCATGATTAGAGAAACTAATCAAAACCAGTGGCGGCTGGTGCTAAAAATGTTTGGGGGGGGGCACAATTTACCTTGGTGCAGAACACCTGACAGCTGCTAATCTCCACACAGTCACAAAGTCATTAAGAAGGACAATGTAGCCTATGGATTTTATCAGGGTTCGTAGACGGTGGGTGATTGACAGTCGAGACGAGGCATCGTGGTGGGTGTGAACATGATTGACAGCCACGAGAACCGTCCAATCACGTTAGCTCAAAAAACATTAAAACAATACCAATTCGCTGCCAATAAAAGTGGGAGTGTCTGGGGCGCACAGAACTGCGCCCCCTGGAAAATCTGAAGAACCCACTAAAACAGCAGCCTCGGGTCACCTGCTCGCCACAAGTTTTTGAGGGCTTACATAAGGTATCGTTTGGGCGGCGCCCCTCACCCAGGAAGTATAAGTATTCAGACAGAAATCAACCAAATACCATTTGAACCAATATTTAATGGCTGCCGACAGGCGCTCACAGACTGAAACACACTTTTATTTCATAACTATTTGCATTATACAACTAAATTATATTTAACATGTTTCAGTAGATTTTCATCTCTTGATATTTGAAGGGGGCGGTGCCCCAGTGCCCTGTACTGGCCAGCCGCCACTGGTCAGAACACTACTTTAACCAGCATCTAGATGCTATATTGAGGTGAGAAATGTTAAATATTCAACATTATTGCCGCTTTGTAATAGGACGTGTTGTGGATTCCAGGCTAGTAGGCAGCACACCACACCGTACTAACGTGTTGTGCTGTTGCATTTGGGAATACCATAGCTGTACTTTTGTGGTTTGAGCCAAAATGGCCGAGTTTGTTTTGCCCTGTCGCTAAACAGTGAACAGAAAGTAGGATCAGAACAGGGAGAGACGACGGAGAGCTGTTTAGGATGCGACCGTCCGATGATCTGAAACAGCTGAATGCTAACTGCTCCGCTGGGGCTGTTTTTCTAGATGCCGGTTTCTAAAGCAGGCCTCTGAATACTCACTCAGTAATCGCAGTGAGTCTGCCTATAACAACCCATTACCACAATAACTACGCAAGCCAAAGTGTGTGTGTGTGTGTGTGTGTGTGTGTGTGTGTGTGTGTGTGTGTGTGTGTGTGTGTTTACACTGCAAAAGACTTGATGGAAGAGCATTCTCACACCAATAACCTGACAGTTTTTGATACGAATAATTATTTAACATAACCAGTAGATTTTCACTACTCTGACTCATTCAAGTATATTATAATTTGTACATAGTGGTCTACTACGACTACTACTACTACTACTACTACTTTTGGCTGCTCCCTTTAGGGGTCACCACAGCGGATCATCCGTTTCCATCTCTTCCTGTCCTCTGCATCTTCCTCTGTCACACCAGCCACCTGCGTGTCCTCCCTCACCACATCCATAAACCTCCTTCCTCTTCTCCTCTTCTCCGGCAGCTCCATATTCAGCATCCTTCTCCCAATATACCCAGCATCTCTCCTCCACACATGTCCAAGCCATCTCAGTCTCGCCTCTCGTGTTTTGTCTCCAACCCGTCCAAACTGAGGTGTCCCTCTAATATTATATAAGTCTAATATAAGTCCCATGGCACTTAGAGTAGGGGGTCCCCGTTTTCCTGGCAAAACTCCCAACCTGGCTCTCTCCATCTGGCCACCTAATCACCCCCCCCCCCATGTCATTGTCTCAACGATTCCTCCCTCTCCACCTCAAGCCGATGTGTGGTGAGCGTTCCGGCACAAAATGGCTGCCGTGCATCAATCAGCCAGGTGGGATGCGACACCTTGGTGGTGGTTGAAGTGAGCTACCCCCCTCGATGTGAAGCGCTTCGGGTGTCTAGAAAAGCGCTATATAAATGTAATGATGATGATGATGATGATGATTATCATTAATATACTCGTTCTTAAGCCTGTCCTCCTTCGTCACGCCCAACGAAAATCTGAGCATCTTCAGCCGAGGACGCGCTGGCTGGGGCGTCCTCAGTGGCCGGGTTATTGATAGCGAATAATATAGGTAGCATATAAGTATCGAACCCCTGCAAGACATGAACTAGTGGAATCAGTAAATATCAATTCTGGTTTCCTGCCACTGCTGTGGACTTACCAGAACGTCCTGGATTTCCATTTCCGAGGCTTTTTTTTGTTAATTTGTTAACATTGACCGGTTATATGAGACGTGTTCCCCGGGGTACACGGACCCCTTCGCGAAACTCCACCCGCGGTAGCGACGCTTCTCCGCGTTTCTCGCTTCTCCGCAGCGGAGAGGACGCCGTCGATTTGGCGCCGCCTCCCGCTGGCGGCCGACGACGGCGTCCTTTTTTGACAGCCCCGACCGTTTCCGCCCTTGTAGCTGCAGCTGTTATTCCAGTGGTTTGACTTAAATGGGACGGGAGGAGGAGGAGGAGGGGGGGGGGTATGAACACGAGTGAACTTTTAAAGGACCCGTTGAGCACCCCCCCCCCCCCCCCCCCCGCCCAACCCCATCCTCCTACTGCAGAGCCCCGAAGCCAAAAGCTCATTGTAGTCATCTGAAAGGGGATATATCTCGGGTAATGCTTTGGCAAGCCTGGCAACTCCAACAGGTTTTATGTGCGCTTGTAATCCCGGGAGTTGGATGAAGAGCTGCGAGGAAGAAGGGGAAAATTGGAGCGGTTTGTAGCCCTTGGGGTCCCGGGGTAGAAAATCATCCACTCTGGTGATGTTCCCTATCGGCTTTCAGCAACCTTCTCACTGTTGGATGGAAAACACACACCCACGTGCACACACACACACACACACACACCGTTAACAATGGCTTTGTAAGGCCCCGACTGATAGCGGAGGAAGTGGGGTAGGAAACGGATACCACCTTCAACAACTTCCTGCCATCTCTTGTGGGGTTTTTTTTTTTTTTTTGCAGTTGAAACAATTGCCCCTTGTGTCAAAAGGTAATTAAAGGAGGGTGCGAAAAGAAAGAAAGTGACCAAAAAAAAAAGGGGGGGGGGGCTAAATTTCATCCACAGTGTTCTTTATAACTGGGGCCTTTGTGGCATCTCCCAGGCAAGTGGGCGAACAGCGAGATAGCTAATCAAATATACCCTCAGCCCGCCGCCGCCACCACCACCACCTGTTTTCTCCCCTCCTCCGCCTCCCCACGGCATCCAACCGTACCGAGCAGCACTGTCGCCTCCCGAAGACTGGAGCGTGAGACTGACCAACGTGGAGCAGCTGAAGCTACACATCCTTTAAAGCCGTTAGTCGTCTGGGAACAAGGATGGAGGGTTTTCACACCGGCTGGTTCTCCTGGACTGAGCTTCTGAACGCACACATAAGCTCGCAGGACTACATCCAGGAGCACTCCAGTATCGACTCAGTCTCCAGTCCACATTCTGAAAGTCTTGGTCTCGTCTTGGACTTCACAGGGTGAACCTTTAAGACTTAAAGTGGTTTTTTTTTCTTCAGATGAACATCAAATTTCCCCCATAATTGATCAGTATAGTCCATCCATCCATCCATCCATCCATCCATCCATCCATCCATCCATCCATCCATCCATCCATCCATCCGTCCATCCATCCATCCATCCATCCATCCATCCATCCATCCATCCATCCATCCATCCGTTATCCGAACCGCTTATCCTGCTCTCAGGGTGGCGGGGATGCTGGAGCCTATCCCAGCAGTCACTGGGTGGCAGGCGGGGAGACTCCCTGGACAGGCCGCCAGGCCATCACACAGGGCCCACGTACACAAACATACACACACTCGGGGCAATTTAGTACGGCTGATTCCCCTGACCTGCATGTCTCCGGACAGTGGGAGGAAACCGGAGCCCCCGGAGGAAACCCACGCAGACACGGGGAGAACACGCAAACTCCACACAGAGGACGACCCCGGGGCGACCCCCAAGGTTGGGGCTCGAACCCAGGACCTTCTTGCCGCGAGGCGACCGCGCTAACCACTGCGCCACCGTGCCGCCCCCAGGATAGTCTAATCTCATTTAATTGTTCTCTTTGTTGTTATTATTTATCTGTAATTAAAGACCTTCAAGTCTTGGACTTGACTCTCTACTTTAGTCGGACTCTCCCCCTTAAAAACTGGGTCTGGACTTGGGTGGTCTTGACTCCGAGGCTAATGATAACAAAAATGATCCGCCGCGCAGTTCGTTTTGCAGTACTTTCACACACACACACACACACACACACACACACACACACACACACACACACACACACACACACACACACACACACACACACACAGTTTGTTGTCATGTGGTCAGGAGAGCCCGGGTGAAGACTCCAGTTCTCCGGTTTTCTTCCTCCTTCCTGCCTCGTGGGGATATAGAGGTACATAATTACCTCACTATATTGTCTACGGAAACCATGGACTCAAGCTCGTCTTAGATATCCGACATAAAGACTGCCCTCTTTCTCGGCCCCCTCGCCGTCTTGTTTATGTCACCACGTTATTCTTGATGCTCACACAGACTTCTCTCTCAGCCGGTTGGGCATTATAGACAAAAATCAGATGGCGTATATTATTCAAGATAAGACTATTAAAACGATAAACAGAACACACAAATTTGGGGGCGTCCGGGTGGCGCCGGTCCGAATCCCCGTGTTACCTCCTGCTTAGTCGGGCGTCCCACTCCTTACAGACACAATTGGCCGTGTCTGCGGGTGGGAAGCCGGATGTGGGTGTGTGTCCTGGTCGCCGCACTAGCGCCTCCTCTGGTCGGCCGGGGCGCCTGTTTGGGGAGGGTGGGGAACTGAGGGGGAGTAGCGTGATCCTCCCATGCCTACGTCCCCCAGGTGCAACGCCTCACTGTCAGGTGAAAGGAAGCGGCTGGCGACTCCACATGTATGGGAGGAGGTCTGTGGTGGTCTGCGGCCCTCCCCGGATCGGGAGAGACGGTGGAGCAGCGACCGGAACGGCTCGGAAGAGTGGGATAATTGGCCGGATACAAATGGAGAGGGGGAAAAAAGTGGCAGAGGTCAAGTCAAGTTTATTTGTACAGCCAAAAACCACAAAGTGTCCCGAAGGGCTTTACAATCAGTGCCATAAACGACACCCCCTACTCGTAGACCCCCGACTTGAGTGAGGAAACCCCCAGGCAATAAAAACCTTATCAGGAACACGAAATGGGAGACACCTCAGGGAGAGCAACAGAGGAGGCGTCCCTCCTCGAGGACAGACAAGACATGGAGTAGGTGTCAAATGCACTGAGTACAAAACACCCGCAGCCTCTCACCAGAACCAGAACCGGTGGGGGGGGCGGGGCTTGTTAGCAGTGTGGCTACTACCTACAGTGTGGGAGGGCACTGGCCCAGACTATCAAGAGAAACAGGTGACAGAATGGGAATGAAAGGGGAGTAAGTAGAAACTAGGGGTGATTGTGGGGTATTTTGACAAACTTTAAGGTATGTTGTCAGACTTTAAGATGGATAATTCTGCCTTCACTCATTCACTCATTCAGTCAGTCACTCACTCACTCACTCTCTCCCCTCCCTCCCTCACTTCCCCCTCCCTCACTTCCCCCTCCCTCCCTCCCTCACTCATTCACTCACTCACTCCCCCCTCCCTCCCTCCCTCACTTCCCCCTCCCTCACTTCCCCCTCCCTCCCTCCCTCACTCATTCACTCACTCCCCCCTCCCTCACTCCCCTCCCTCCCTCACTTCCCCCTCCCTCCCTCCCTCACTCACTCATTCACTCACTCATTCACTCACTCCCCCCTCCCTCCCTCCCTCACTCACGCCCTCATTCAGTCAGTCAGTCACTCACTCACTCACTCCCCTCCCTCCCTCACTCCCCCCTCCCTCACTCTCTCATTCACTCACTCCCCTCTCCCTCCCTCCCTCCCTCTCTCACTCACTCATTCAGTCAGTCAGTCACTCACTCACTCACTCACTCCCCTCCCTCCCTCACTCCCTCACTTCCCCCTCCCTCCCTCCCTCCCTCACTCATTGACTCACTCCCCCTTCCCTCCTTCACTCACTCATTCAGTCACTCACTCACTCACTCACTCCCCTCCCTCCCTCACTCACTTCCCCCTCCCTCCCTCCCTCCCTCCCTCACTCATTCAGTCACTCACTCACTCACTCATTCCCTATGTCCCCAACTCACTCACTCACTCACTCACTCACTCACTCACTCACTCACTCACTCACTCACTCCCCTCCCTCCCTCCCTCCCTCACTCACTCCCCCCTCCTTCCCTCACTCCCTATGTCCCCGACACACACACTCCCTCCCTCCCTCCCTCCCTCCCTCACTCACTCACTCCCCCCTCCTTCCCTCATTCCCTATGTCCCTGACACACACACATACAGTCACTCATTCACTCACTCACTCACACCCTCCCCCCTCCCTCCCTCACTCACTCACTCACACCCTCCTCTCTCCCTCCCTCCCTCACTCACTCACTCACTCACTCACTCATTCAGTCACTCCCTTACCCTCACTCACTCACTCACTCACACCCTCCTCTCTCCCTCCCTCCCTCACTCACTCACTCACTCACTCACTCACTCACTCACACCCTCCTCTCTCCCTCCCTCCCTCCCTCACTCACTCACTCACTCACTCATTCAGTCACTCCCTTACCCTCACTCACTCACTCACTCACTCCCTATGTCCCCAACACACAAACACACACACACACACTCACTCACTCACTCACTCACTCCCTATGTCCCCAACACACAAACACACACACACACACTCACTCACTCACTCACTCACTCCCTTCCCTCCTTCCTTCCCTCCCTCCCTCCCTCACTCCCTATGTCCCCCACACACACACTCCCTCCCTCCCTCCCTCCCTCCCCATGTCCCCGGGACATGGTCGTGTCCCTGAGACGGGTATCAGAGTGAGTCTGAAGTGCCAGAGTGGTCTCGCCGGCTATCTTCTAGGAAGAGGGGCTCTCTCACTAAATGCCGGTCCACGTCAGTTTCTCAGAGACCCCTTTTGCTGGAGGTAAGAGGAGGGCAAGGGAGCGTGACTCCTCGCTGGGTGTTTGTGTGTACATTTGTTTGCCCCGTGTGGTAAAGTGTGCAGCCCCGTGTGTGCGTGTTAGCCCCCCGCAGCCTCTTCGCGCCGCTTCCTCTGTGCCTGAACGGTCACAGACTCGATAGTCCATCCAAAAAAATGATGTCGAAATAGTGTTTCGAGCGTTCAGCGTCCCTTACGACCAGATAATGGCTCCGAAAACCACCGACCCACCCCGTGTGTCCCGCTCAACCTACTGATGTGGCCTGAAAAGCTGCCACTTTTAGACGCCGTGTTGTTTCAGGCCCGTCTGCGTGGACCATAGCGGCTGCCTTACTCATAATGAAGCTGAAAATACTGATGCCGGGACGGCGTTTGGGGTTTCAAGCCGTGTGTGTGCTCTCCTTTTTTTTGTCTCGGAATAATAAAGAAAAAAGAAGAAAAGAAAAGAACGAACACCAAACAGGTGTGTGCTCTCCTTTTTTTGTCTCGGAATAATAAAGAAAAAAGAAGAAAAGAAAAGAACGAACACCAAACAGCCAAATAATGCGATCGGTTTGTTTCTCGTTCCTGTGCGACAGCGGCGGATGTCTCGAGACGGTTAAATGCCGGCGGAGGCTGCGCGTAGACAGCGCCACATTCCCGGTTGTCTACGTTGGCTCAACGTGTCTCACTTAAATATGTGTGTCACTCTCCAGACTGCTAATCACAGCGGTAATGGCCGGGTTGATCCGAAACAACAGCGTCCTGGACTCCGTGACTCCCCCCTCCCTCAACCCGCCCCCCCCCGCCCCCGGCCCCCCCCCCGCACGCCTCCACTTCGGAGCGGCGGTCCGAGCTGAAGGACGCGGTTTCCAGCTTCGCTGTTGTTTTTCTCCCCTTCTGAAAACAGCACGGGTATAATTACTGTCGTCAAGAGCGCAACCCACGCCCCGAGGACGAGGACGCCGCTTGTGTGCGTGTGTGTCTGCGCGGGTGTGTGTTGGAAGGCCGGGGCTGTGGGTTGGGACTGCAGACTTCTCTGGCTGAGCTCTGGCTCACCAACCAATCATTTTACAGTTCCCTAAGTTGGAGGTAGAGATGGAGAGGTATGCAGCTTTACTGGCCCCGGCGGTAGTGGCAGAAAAGTCCGACATCAAAGCGGCGTTCCTGGTAAGCCAGGAGACGTTCCCAAAACGGCCAGAAGCTGACGGATTAGCTTAAAGCAGATTCCTCAAAGTTAATTTGATCCGTTTGCCGGATAGATTGGCAGCGACAAGTTCAGATTTATTTCCCCCAGGCTCAGGAGATGAGTAAACCTCTGGATTTAAGAGAGAGGGGGAGAGAGAGGGGGAGAGAGGGGGAGGGGGGGTTGGGTGAAAAGGAAGCGATATACTAGCGAGTAAATTCTCCTCATCTTTCAGACTCCTGACACCTCTGCGCGTCGACGGGCTTTCCTGGCGGCCGTGCTTTCATTCGCGAACGGCGAGAGCTTGACCCCGTTCTAGAGCCGTGCCAGCGGCCCCGCGTAACCTCGACCCGAAGCCGCTTGTTTAAAAGGGCGTAGGGTTGCCAGCCGCTCCTTCAAATAAGGAATTGTGCCTTATTATATAATATATATATATATATATATGTGTGTGTGTGTGTGTGTGTGTAGTGCAAGGCACATTATATTTGTTACGCTCATGCCGCCCCGTCCATCCAACCCCCGTCCATCCAACCCCCGCCCCTTATTTCCATTTCAAGGAGTTGGCAACCCTAAAAGGGTGCAACTTTCCGAAGTGTGTGGCTATTCGATTCGTTGTCGACGAGCTTTTAGAAATCTCCCTTCGACACTCGAGCCTCGGTGCCGTGCAACTCTGCATGGTTTTAGAAATCTCCCTTCGGTACGTGAGCCTCGGTGCCATGCAAGTCTGCATGGTTTTAGAAATCTCCCTTCGGCACTCGAGCCTCGGTGCCATGCAACTCTGCATGGTTTTAGAAATCTCCCTTCGGTACGTGAGCCTCGGTGCCATGCAACTCTGCATGGTTTTAGAAATCTCCCTTCGGCACTCGAGCCTCGGTGCCATGCAACTCTGCATGGTTTTAGAAATCTCCCTTCGGCACTCGAGCCTCGGTGCCATGCAACTCTGCATGGTTTTAGAAATCTCCCTTCGGTACTCGAGCCTCGGTGCCATGCAACTCTGCATGGTTTTAGAAATCTCCCTTCGGCACTCGAGCCTCGGTGCCGTGCAACTCTGCATGGTTTTAGAAATCTCCCTTCGGCACTCGAGCCTCGGTGCCATGCAACTCTGCATGGTTTTAGAAATCTCCCTTCGGCACTCGAGCCTCGGTGCCATGCAACGCTGCATGGTTTTAGAAATCTCCCTTCGGCACTCGAGCCTCGGTGCCGTGCAAGTCTGCATGGTTTTAGAAATCTCCCTTCGGCACTCGAGCCTCGGTGCCATGCAACTCTGCATGGTTTTAGAAATCTCCCTTCGGCACTCGAGCCTCGGTGCCATGCAAGTCTGCATGGTTTTAGAAATCTCCCTTCGGTACTCGAGCCTCGGTGCCGTGCAACTCTGCATGGTTTTAGAAATCTCCCTTCGGCACTCGAGCCTCGGTGCCATGCAAGTCTGCATGGTTTTAGAAATCTCCCTTCGGTACTCGAGCCTCGGTGCCGTGCAACTCTGCATGGTTTTAGAAATCTCCCTTCGGCACTCGAGCCTCGGTGCCATGCAAGTCTGCATGGTTTTAGAAATCTCCCTTCGGCACTCGAGCCTCGGTGCCATGCAAGTCTGCATGGTTTTAGAAATCTCCCTTCGGTACTCGAGCCTCGGTGCCATGCAACTCTGCAGGCGCACCTCAGGCGAGGCTGCACAGGGGCGACGAAGGAGAGAAAGAAAAGCCGAGATGGAGGAGAGAGCCTCGGTCTGAGTTGTAGCAGGAGGGCTATTTCAGGAGCAGTAAGTTGTGGCTTGCTATTCTGGATGCAGGCATGTGTGCCATTGATGGGTTCTGGTTGCAGAAGTCCTTGGCTTTATGCTAATCAGGCCCAATGTGGCAGGCAGACGGCTCTCGTGCGGTGGAGGTTGGCACGTCCACTCTGCACTCAGCGTCTCTGCAAGGTTGCAATTACAGTGGGAGTGAGAACACAACACCGCTTATAACGGAGCCATGCAGCAATGTTTTTTCTTCTTGCCTCCCCTACTTTTTTTTTTTTTTTTCGGTTCTTCGCTTTCCCCTTGTTTATGAAAATAATCCCGCCCCCCCCCCCCCCCAAAAAAAGGATTAACTTAGAAGTCGAGCCTCGGCCGCGTCTTATTTTTGCTTTTCGTCGGGAGTCCGGCTAAACAAAGGCGAAACTCTTCCCCTACTTGTAAAGCTGAGACGGGGCCGGACGTCTTTCAACTCCGGCGGCACACAGAACGTCTCGCAGGTCCCCCCCCCCACCCCCCACCCCACCCCACCCCTCTGTTTCCAGTAGGAGGTTTGAGATGGGGCTCGCCACCGCGGCTGAAGCCCCGGCGGGTTGTGTATTTGTTCAGCTTGTGGACGGACCAGAGTCGGGGTGTTGAGACTGCGCCGCCGTCTATACACCGTTGGCAGGCCTTTGTGATATTTCACATATGGGAGGCAGAGGTCCTCCCAGGGTGGCCCGTCTGGGCCACCGGCTCGACCAAACACGGGAAGGAGCGGGCGGGGGGTGGGGGTGGTGGGTGGGGGTGGTGGCAACTAACTCTTAATTCTAACAGCTTATTAAAAAGATAAGCACCGGGGTTAAAATTACTCGAGAGAGAAAAAAAGAGAAAGAAAGAATAGGCGACTCGGGTTTCTGGCAGGCTGGTATTCCCCGGGGACTCGGTGCCCCGCCGGTGTCGGGGAACGGGCCGTTTTAAAGCCGGGCACGCCGCTCGCCACGTGATGAAGTTCGCCCGCAGTTCCCAAGTGTTATCTTCGTTTTCATGAATAAGTGCATTGTAATAATTGGCGTTGTTTGGGTGAAGTCATCCAGACCAAGGTGTCGAGGACGTGCTTGCTAAACCGACTCGTTTGACCGCTGTTGTCATAGTAACGTGTTTTTTTTCCTTCTCTTTCGCGGCTGTCGACAGGTCTGGTGACGACCACCTCGAGGAGACTGGACCGAGAGCAGCAGGACGAGCACATTCTTGAGGTGAGCCCCTCGTGTTTCCCAGATTTACCGCCGAGACGCCGGCTGTGAGTGGAGAAGGGAGGACACGTAGTCGGGATGTCCTTGTCCGCGAGGTCAAGTCCGTCTGTTTGTTGTAAAATTAATTAGCAACATGCCTATCAGCGGCCCGCAAGGTCGACCTTTTCCTCCCCGACTCGAGAAAGGGAGTTTTTTTCTAACCCAGCCCTGTTGAGGATTAGACTGTTATGGCCAACTTTGGCAGGACGCAAGATTAGGGCCGGGCAGTATATCGATATTATATTGATATTATATCGATATTATATCGCTATTATATTGATATTATATTGATATTATATTGATATTATATTGATATTATATCGATATTATATCGATATTATATTGATATTATATTGATATTATATCGCTATTATATTGATATTATATTGATATTATATTGATATTATATTGATATTATATCGATATTATATCGCTATTATATTGATATTATATCGATATTATATCGATATTATATCGATATTATATTGATATTATATTAATATCATGGTATAAACGGGGGGGGGGCGGCATGGTGGCGCAGTGGTTGGCGCAGTCGCCTCACAGCAAGGTCCCGGGTTCGAGCCCCGGGGTAGTCCAACCTTGGGGGTCGTCCCGGGTCATCCTCTGTGTGGAGTTTGCATGTTCTCCCCATGTCTGTGTGGGTTTCCTCCGGGGGCTCTGGTTTCCTCCCACAGTCCAAAGACCTGTAGGTCAGGTGACTCGGCCGTACTGAATGAATGTGTGTGTGGGGGCCCTGTGATGGTCTGGCAGCCTGTCCAGGGTGTCTCCCCGCCTGCCACCCAATGACTGCTGGGGTGGCTCCAGCATCCCTGCCACCCTGAGAGCAGGATAAGCAGTTAAGGTAACGGATGGATGGATGGATGGATGGATGGATGGATGGATGGACGGATATAAAGGGGTGTCCGGGTAGCGTGGTGGTCTGTTCCGTTGCCTAGCAACACGGGGATCTCCGGTTCGAATCCCTGTGTTGCCTCCGGCTTGGTCGTCCGTCCCTACAGACCCAATCTGGCCGTGTCTGCGGGTGCCAAGGCGGGTGTGGGTATGTGTCCTGGTCGCTGCACTAGCGCCTCCTCTGGTCGGCCGGGGCGCCTGTTCGGGGGGGGGACTGGGGGGAATAGCGTGATCCTCCCACGCGCTATGTCCCCCTGGTGAAACTCCCCACTGTCAGGTGAAAAGAAGCAGCTGGCGACTCCACATGTATGGGAGGAGGCATGCGGTAGTGTGCAGCCCTCCCCGGATCAGCAGAGGGGGTGGAGCAGCGACCGGGGTGGTTGTGTAATTGGCCAAGTACAGTTAATTGGGCAGAAGGGGGAGGGGATGAATAAATAAGTGAAAGGATATCGTAGTATGAGAGTGGATATCGTGTGGGGGGTTTGGATCTCGTAGCGTCGTGTGGTGTTTCCCCGGGTTTATAGGCAGCGTTGCAGTGACGAGGTGCAGTTGTGTGGACTTGCTGGACCGTTCTAGCTGTTGTGTTACTCCTCTCCACCTGTCCGGACATCACATCCGCATCACCGACGAGCGTTTATCAAAAGCCGCCGTGTAGATATGGTGCGAGAGCGCCGGTACGCCTCTCTACGAGATGGCCGAAACATCGATATCGAGGTGTTCGGTCCAAAATGTCACGACGTTTGACTTTGCCCCCGTCGCCCAGCCGTACACCAGATGGTCCCACCAGAACCGTCTCCCCCGCACATGCCGGGAGGATTTTCTTTTAATTCCCCTTGCTGTGATTTCCGGACGGGGCGAGAGGGGCAGGCGGGTGCCGATGACTATCCCTTTGTTCTTTCCCACCGCTGCGTGTCGTGGCGGAGCGTGCCGGGACAGGAAGCTGCCGTCCACCAAGGGGCCGATGTCTAAACTTGTGGATTTTAATTGAGCTCAGCCTCCGTAGCTCTCCTGAAACCTCCCTCCCGCAGCCCCTCTTCCCCGCCAACGCTGATCCAGCCCTTTTAATGGCGTGCCAGAGACCAAAGGAGGGGCAGACTGCCTCGCCTTTTAATTACGGTCGGCGTTCGCACAATTTACGTTTCGTCGGACGATGATTAATGCCGACGCGCCGGGTTTCGGACCCGTTTCGGCGCCGCGGCCGCGTCCGGCGCCGCGCCAACTGCATCCGGAGACGGCGTGCAAACGACGGCGAGGGGCGAAATGGAGAAGAAGAGTTTTTTGGGGTTTTTTTTTTTAAACGGCCACGCTCCCTTTCCATCCTCGTGTCCCTCGATCTGCAGCCCGGTGACGGGTAAAACTGCCCTCTCCTTAAAAGTTGAGCGTCGAGGGCCCTCGGCCGAACAAACCAAACAAAACCGGGAGAGAAAAAAGAGAAGGAAAATGGAGCTGATGAAGCCTTGAGCACAATAGGCCTTTAGCGTAGGAACGTGACGAGGTTGCGGATGGGCTGGCGGAGGCGAGGAGAGATTTTCCAGACCAGCTCTCCGCATCTCCTCCCACCGGCTGAGCGATGGCTGGAGAATATGACTACTGCCGGGCCGGGGCCGGGAGCCATTGTGTTACTCCGAGGTGGGAGTCTGTGTCTGATTCAGAGTACCGGGGTCCGGGGAAAGAAAAAAAAAAGCCCAGCACGACTCGCTTCTTCCCCGGCGCTCGCCTGTGCCGGGTTCATAAATACTATTTATTTGCCCCGCTAATGAAACGCCTCCAGACAGACGTTTAATAACCACATTAAACACCCTGCTCGGATGGGCTCTTTTATCTCGAACCCATTCCAGCGTCACGGTCGCCTCACTCATGGCCACGTTTTGTTTTTTTTTTGGGGGGGGGGTGGGGGTGGGGGTGGGTCCACTTAGGATTTTGATATTTTACCCCACGAAATGAATCGAAACTGGCGGAACAAAACTTATTGCGGATGCGGCGGAGCCAGCGGGCCCATCCCCGGGTCCTGTTAAGGACGGGAGTTCGGAGGCCACGGTCCTTTCAATCTGCCTTTCAACGTGCCCGAGTGAACAAACTTTCACTTAAGGAGAGCCGTGTAACCACGGGAACCGGGCGGTTCTTTGGCCGCGCTGGTCACTGTCTGAAGGCGAGTCCCATAGGAAGGTTTTTATTGAGTTAGTCTTTCCTGGAGGGGAAGGGACCCCCCCCCCCAAACCCCCGCGGCCTGCCGTCTTCAAACACATGCCCACTGCCTCACTGCACCCTAATTCTCCAGCAAGACTGTGTGTGTGTGTGTGTGTGTGTGTGTGTGTGTGTGTGTGTGTGTGTGTGTGTGTGTTGTTTTGCTTTGTCTGTCTGCAAGCCCCATGTGTAAAGAATAAGGGACTTTCCCAGCAAATTAAGTTAAAATTCTTACTCTGTTGAGGAATGCAGAAAAAATAAACACACACACACACACACACACACACACACACACACACACACATATACATATATATAATATCAACACCACTGACGGTTTCAAAAAAATGCTCTCTCTCTCTCTCTCTCTCTCTCTATATATATATGTATATATGTATGTATATATTATGTATGTATGTATATATGTATATATATCTCAATAGTGTTGATAAATAATTTCACATATATATATAATATAAATAATATAAGATATCAAAACCATTGACGGTTTCTGAAAAAATGCTATATATATATAGATATATATCTATCTATCTATCTATCTATCTATCTATCTATCTATCTATCTATCTATCTATCTATCTATCTATCTATCTATCTATCTATCTAGATAGATAGATAGATAGATAGATAGATAGATAGATATATTGGGGCCATGTGGAACATGTGGCGCAATTAGGGTGGGGGCTGTGTCAGCATTGTTTGCGCCAGATGCCAACAGAAGTGGGATGGGGGGTGGATGGAAGGGCTTTTTAGCTTTTATGGTGAAATGGATGGGGGTTGGTAGTCGTGTGTGTGTGTGTGTGTGTGTCCGGTGTGAGAGTGTGAGTGGGGGAATTTGAGCAAACACAAGGCTGATTTGGGCAGTGTGAGTGTGGGCTCCAGCGGCAGGGCGAGAGCCCTGTGTCTGGGAGGGGGTTGGGTAAACAGCATGGGAGGAACATGTCGGGACATGCTAAGTGCTCCATGCCGGGACCTGCAGAGGAAGCCCTGAAAAGGACAAGAAGAACGTTGTGTTCGCGGCGCTGGCGTCCCCGGGCGTCCGGGTCTGGTGTCTGACTCCACTCGCAGTTATATCTGCTGTTGGCGATAAGCACGTGTGGGTGTGTTGGTTTTTCTTTTTTTAATTGTGTCAGCTTGTGAAGTGCTATGTCTGTCTTTTGTCTTTTCCCAGTTTGTCCAACACGGCGCTCGGAAAACCAAAGCAGATTTTTAAAGCCTAGACTCTGCCGTGAGTAAAGAGTCTTGTCGACTTTGCATTTTTGTCACTACATTCACCGGACCCCCTACCCGCCCCCCCCCCCCCCCCCGCCAGCTGACGGCGAAGACCCATCGACAGGCTCTCTCATCCTGTCCTCTGGATTGGGGAGACAGTCGCACAAGTGTAAGGACCCAGCACGCGGCAATGCTACGCTCATCGATGTAGGCATGCACGTATGTGCACACAATGACAGCTTACTCTGTTGCTTTTGCATCATCCTCATTGGCGGTCACTCGGGGTCAAGTATGACCGTCCTCCCCCTGGGTCCCCCTGGGTCCTCAGGTGGGCGTAGACGCCACGGGAGGACACCTGCGCATGACAGCTTTTTTTATGTGGCCTGGCTGACGCACCTGCAGCCACCACATGGTCCCTGGCAGGGGGTGGCCGGAGTCCCATGGCAATTGGGGACCACCCTCTGTTGCGGCCTTCATCCGCCTTCACTGCCGTCGTGACCTGGAGACATCTTCCGCCAGTTCCGCCGTTGAGGTCTCTGTTGGGTCGCCCTTGGTCTAGAACCTCCTCCTTGACCTGTCCGCCCTGGGTGACCCTACCAGGAGCCGAGCTCCGGGCGGCGTAGCTCTTGGGATCACTGGTCCGTGCAAGCTTCTCCACCACAAGGTGGCGATCCAGGAGAAGGTGGCTTCTACACAACCCAGGTGAAGGGTAGATTTCTGCAAGAACCAAAGAGCTAGCGCCCTCGAGCTCCGCAGCAATCTGTCAACGACCCCGACAGTCGTCTGAAGTCACATGACTACGAGTTTGGGGAATGGCTACAAAATCTCTTTCCTCTTGTTCTAAACCTGAATGATGTCACAATTATGCTAATGTATGTATGGCATTATCTTTGGAGCTGTCCACAGCTGCCTTCGTCTGGGTTTGACTCTCAGTCGACCTCACGCAGACTTGTGCACTTCTGCTTTTACCGACACGCCGCCACAACTCGCCGCCTTTTCCAATTTCATTTTAGCACCGTGCGCATCGCTCGTCAAATAAACGGCCCCGTTTCAGGTCATTTTACCTTGTCGCCTCAGCGCGGGATAGATCGTCAGAGGCTGTACCGAATACGGGTTCTTCGATAGGTATCGA